>NC_029787.2:129990826-130044900 GCF_000816755.2 Arachis ipaensis | reverse complement strand
GTCTCTATATAAGTTGTTACGATTCCATACAAATTATTATGCAGAGATCCGAGCCATTCTTACTACTATTATTTTTAGTTCCTATTTTACTCTCAAATAATAGTTGATGGCTTCTCTTCATCATCACCCTCTTCCATATTCTGAAGCCAAACCCAACAATTCAATTGTTCTAGAGATTCATCATGATGAGACCATCACTACTACTAGTAGTGCTGTGGCACATATGGAGGAGGCTTCAAGAAAGAGCAATGGAGAAGAGAAGAGCAATCCTATCTGTTTGACATGGAAGGATCTTTGGGTGAGGGCTTCCATGGGGAAGAGAGGGACCAAAGCTATCCTTCAGGGGCTAACCGGTTATGCCAAACCGGGTCAGCTCTTGGCCATTATGGGTCCTTCTGGTTGTGGCAAGTCAACACTTCTTGATACTTTAGCAGGTATATATATCAAATTAGTTAAGAGTAGTGATACCCTTCAACTCACTAATAAGAAATTTTTAATCAACTACACAATTTGTTACATTTCAGTTATTGAAAGAGAATTTTAAAAATTGAATACATTTTAAGTATTGAGACCCAATCTGTATCAGAAGAGCTAAATGCCGTCTCAGTATCGAGATATACACAATACGCAAATTGATAACTTATTAATAACACGGGGGTATAAACTTGATCATGGTATTACAACAATTAGTTAGTTAGTTATGGTACAAATAAAACTGGTACTAATTATTAGATTGTTAAAAACTCACAAGGTAATGAATGGACGGAGTGAGGGAGGGTGCATAAGAATGAAAAGAGGCATATGTGCTGGTTTTGAATTATGTAAGATCGCCATGGATGTTTCTTATCCAACTCCATATATGTGCTGGTTTTGAATTATGTGAAATCGCTATGGATGTTTCTTATCCTATTGCATAATTATTTTTGGTAAATTTAAATTTGTCTGACGAGTTGTTATTTTTAAGGTTCTAATGGTATTTATAAATAAAAATTTTAAGCTTTTATTCACATGAATTAGTTTTATATGTATTGAGAGCGTAAAATTCTATATTATTATTAACTAATAAAATAGCCCCATCAATTTCAATAATAGAACCATAACACTATTATATAAATAAAGAAAATTCATTTTTCTTTTGTCAAAGATAGTATTTATTTATAAGAAAAATGAATGACTACTAAATCTCATGATTTTTTGAAAAAAAAAACACTAAAGGTATGTTTTTACACTTGATCCACATCTTGAAATTCATAATAATTCAGGTAGATTGGGTTCAAACACAAGACAAACCGGAGAGATTCTTGTCAATGGTCACAAACAATCACTGGCTTATGGAAGCACGGTACAAAATCTTAAATCCTTATTAGTTTCAACAGCATGATTAAATTCAGCTTCTTCTAATTATTATTAGTCATCACATGCATGACTGTTACTTGTGTGCATTTATATAGGCATACGTGACACAAGACGATACCTTAATAACATCATTAACAGTGAGAGAAGCAGTGTACTATTCAGCTCAGCTTCAGTTACCTGATTCCATGTCAAAGGCAGAGAAGAAAGAGAGAGCAGAGTTCACAATCAGAGAGATGGGTTTGCAAGATGCCATCAACACTAGAATTGGTGGCTGGGGTTGCAAAGGAATCAGCGGTGGTCAGAAGAGGCGTGTAAGCATCTGCATTGAGATATTAACACGCCCAAGGCTCTTGTTTCTTGATGAACCAACAAGTGGACTTGACAGTGCTGCCTCTTACTATGTCATGAAAAGAATTAAATCTCTTGATCATAAAGATGGTATTCAAAGGACTATCATAGCGTCAATTCATCAGCCAAGTGCTGAAGTTTTCCAATTCTTTGATAATCTCTGTTTGCTCTCTGCTGGAAAAACAGTTTACTTTGGACCTGCTTCTGATGCAATTCAGGTTACTAATAAACTAACTAACTAAACCACTATAATGTTTGTTTTTGTAATAACTATTGATTTTGAGTGAGTGCAGTTCTTCGCTTCAAATGGTTTTCCTTGTCCCGCTCTTCAAAATCCATCTGATCACTTATTGAAAACTATAAACAAGGACTTTGATCAGGTAAATGCTAATTACTTTTTATTTTAAGTTTGTTATTATTGTTTTAATTTTCTTAATGAGATACTTAATTATATAATATGGTAGGAAATGGAGGTAGGTGTAGCCGGGACGAGTGGAGGAGCATTACCGGCAGAAGCAGCAATCGGAATCCTTGTGAACGCATACAAAGCCTCAGAAATAAACGAACAAGTTCAAACGGAAGTAACTGCCATATCTAAAATGGTATTGTTCAATCCAAGTGATGAATAGATGTTTTATTGTGCAATAATATATAGTACCAACCAATGCTTATTGATTTCAGGAAACTAGCTCCGTAGAGAAGAAGAGAGGACATGCTAGCTTCCTTAGGCAGTGCATTGTTCTTACAAAAAGATCATTTGTGAACATGTCCCGCGATCTAGGCTATTATTGGCTACGCCTTGCTATATATATTGCCTTGGCTATAAGTTTAGCCACTATCTTCTATCATTTAGACACAAGTTATGCTTCAATTAAGGTAAGAGCAACATTAGCTACGGTAAGTTTGTTTACAGGCAAGGAACATTGCAACACAGAAATACAAAATCATTTTTTGTGTAATTACACGAAATTGTATTTGACAGATAAGACATGTATAGATATAGTGTCTATAAATATTGAATTAATATATTTTGTATTTATTCTGATAAAAAAAAACACAGAGTTATTAATAAAAAATATAATTTATTTATTATTTTATTATTTTTATAATTATTGAATAGTTAGACCAATAAACTAATGAACTAATAACTAAAACGGTTCAATCACCGATCCGATTTTTAGAACCTTGATTTAGCTTCAGCTTTGGTTCGAAAGGACTTTGAATTGGTAATTTCCTTTGCTTTTCTTATATTATTATATAAGGACTCCATTTTACGCTGTAGTGCCTGCTTTACCTCTATGTTTTGTATTTTGTTCTCAGTATTTTATTTTATTCTCGGAACTAAACGTAGACTTAAAGTTTACCTTTATGTAATGTTTCAAGGATTAATTTTGCCTCCACTTTTGATATAACTATTAATTATTATTTCAGGATAGAGGGTCACTTCTTGCATTTGTATCCACTTTCATAACTTTCATGAGCATTGGTGGATTCCCTTCCTTTGTGGAAGATATGAAGGTATTCGAAAGAGAAAGGCTAAATGGGCATTATGGTGTGAGTGCGTTTGTGATAGGAAATACCTTATCAGCCATCCCATTTGTGTTGATAGTTTCTTTCATTCCGGGAGCTATAGCATACTACCTCCCTGGTCTCCAGAGTGGATACGACCACTTCCTTTACTTCATTTGTGTTCTATTTTCTTGCCTCATGTTAGTGGAGAGCCTCATGATGATAGTTGCAAGCGTGGTTCCAAACTACCTCATGGGAATCATACTCGGCTCTGGAATACAAGGCATCATGATCTTAGTTGCTGGCTTCTTCAAACTGCCAAGCACCATTCCTAAGCCATTTTGGAGATACCCTTTGCATTACATAGCATTCCACACTTATGCGTTCCAAGGATTGTTCAAGAACGAATATCAAGGCTTGAAATTCCATGGAGGCTCATCACACAAGTACATTACGGGTGAAGAGATTATGAGGGACACGTGGCAAACAGACATGAGTTACTCAAAGTGGGTTGATCTTGCAATATTAGCAGGGATGATTGGTGTGTATCGTGTTATGTTTTTGGTTATCATAAAGATTACTGAGAAGGTGAAGCCTATTGTTGGATCCTTCAAGCTCATGTCTCCCAAACAAACAATTCATGTCGTCGAAAATCCCAATGCTACTCCTTTGCATGTGGAGTTTGTATGACACCTTTCAAAATTATGTGGAATTTAATTTTAAATTATATGTAACTGTTAACAATATTAACAAAAATCTAGCCCAAGCCTATTGTAGTTCGGTTTAATGTCGCTTCTTCTATTCCTTTTTTTTGTCAAAATCTAATATTCTTTCTTTTGGACTCTGGCCCATTGTAATACCAAGAGAAAAAGAAGATGGTTTTTAGTTTTTTAATAATGCAACAAGGTAAATGCTTGGAGAGTGTTTGATTTACATAATTAAACAAATAAAAAAATGAAAAAAAAAAAAGAAAAAGTTTTCTTTTTTCTTTAATTTTTTGGTCTTTGGTCCAACCTGAATGGCCTCACCCGCCCTAAACTCATATCGCTTTCTGATCTTAATTTTATCTATAGATCTGCCTTGGAGAAAGTTGTTGCTCTAATCAGTAGTCATAGCCACCTAATCGGAACTTGATTGCCTGAGTTATCTTCGTCTGGTTCTGTTCTCTCCCAGTGAATGCCTCCGCATCACTCTCATCAAACCTCCAAATAGAAAAGGACAAGTTAATATTTAAATTAGTTTCTGGAATTTGACCCGCGATTTAATTTAACTCTCGAATTTTTAATTAACCTAAATTGTATCTTGAAATTTTAACACGTGCTTCAAATTGGCTCTTTCGTCCATTTTCATCACAAAAAAAAGTGATATTACAAATTTAGTTGACACCTAACACAGTGACACAAGAAAAAACGACGTTATTTTACAAAATTTCAATTCTCTGTTCCTTCATCACTGAAAGGGAAGTCAAATTTTTATGGTGTCAAATCCAAACAAACCAACAAGAAGCTCCTGTAACATCCTTCCACCACCGCCGTATTCGTGATCGTTACCACCTTTTCTTTGATCGTGCAACCTTGGCCACTGTACCGACATACACCATTCGCCGCCCCCTCCTTCTCCTCCTCCTCCTTATACTGTATCTTCTTGTTCTTTTTCTTATCCATTTTGTCTTGGCTGGAATAATCAACCACTTCAATCACATGAAAATCTTTCTTATTTTCTATTTGTGAATGCAATGCAGAGAAAGTGAAGAAAAGTGGAGCCGCACTCACAACGGTAGCGGCAGAATCATATGTGCCGGGGTCTGAGGTAGGGTGGCGATGTGGTCAATGGGGGAGGGGGTAGTGGTTATGGCATCAACGGCTTTGAAAACATGGAGGGAACTCTCGATGAAGGAAGAGGGTGAGTTGAGGTTGTAGTGTTGCATTGGAACCCTATCTCCCACTTTGTATTTTCTTTTTCAATAATAATAATAATAATAATGATAATTAAGAATCAATTTGAAGTGAAATGGAGAAAGTAGAAGAGGTTGTGGTTGTGGTTGTGGTTGTTGTTGTGAATGAAGCAGTTGCTCATGCGTGCATAAATGAAGGAGATGATGATTACTTGATCACTGAAAATGGGTTAGAGAGAAGCTATGGAGAAAAGGAGAGACTGTGAGTGATGGATTTAACGGCTATACGGAGGGAGAATGAAAAAAGAAGAAGAGATGACTATTTTGTATTATAAAAGGTCTTTTAACTCTTCTGTTTATGTAAGGACCGATACAATTGGTCTTACCAGGTTCAGTTAGCACAAGAGGCGAAAGCTTTGGAAGTCGCTCGAGAGATGGAGATAGGCGAAACACTTGACTTTACAGAGTACGATCGATGGTGGACGGAGGGTCTAAAGAGATCTTACAGAGGAGAGTGGAGATATCAGGGATATACTTCCTAAACAATGAATCTAAAGCTGAGGATGAGACCATACTTGAGATTTCTGAAGCTCGAAGTAGTACCCGAGCCATGGCTGCTTATGGAGGAGGAAGAAGAAAAGGGAAAGAAAAACGACGTCGTTTTGGAACAAATAGCAAAATGACGTCATTTGATTGTGCCAGGTCAGCTTTTCGGTGATGAAAATGGATGGAAGGGCCAACTCGAGGCACGAGTTAAAATTTCAGAGTACAATTTAGGTCAATTGAAAATTCGAGGGTTAAATTAAATCGAATGTCAAATTTCAGGGGTCATTTTTAACTATTAACTCAGGAAAGGACCGAACAGGTTCTCTTAGGTCTTTACCGCAAACAACGTCCCCGAGGGAGGCTCAAATGCTGGAAGGATGACCCTCGAACAAGGCGGACAAAGAAGAGGCATGGAAGTGCTCAAAGTTGTGGATGACAGAAGACGACAGAGAATGTATCGGGATTGAAGACCAGAAGCAGAAGGTGGGAAGTGGCATGCGATGTAATATCGGAAGAACTCAGGAACTGACAAATCCTTCTCCTCATTAACGATGACGGCGATACACATTGAAGGAAGATTTGAAGTTGGCAAGTTCTAGTCCTTGGAGGAGACATCCTAGAAGCCAATTTGCAGCATCATCCTTGTTGGGTACTCCTCATTGATGTCAATTAGTCTCGATGACAAAGTTGAATTTCAAACCAGGGTGGGAGCAATGATGGCTTAAAACCAGATGAAAAACATTTAGTTGTTATCGAGGGGTCTCTGTCCAGGCCAATTCCAGTCGAGCTTAGTTCCAAGAAATGGTAAAGATACAATCTAAGTTGACAACTCTTTACAAGGGAGGACTTACTTTTGCATGTAAGAACCTAAAATTTAATTAACCGTTTAAATAAGAATAAAATAATAATTTGATTGTTCGGAATAGGTTCAAAGATTTAGAAATATTAATTAGAAAAATTAAAGGTAAAATTTGGATTTAGTGAATTTTTTTGAGTGAGAAAATATAGTTTTCTGTGGGAAAATGCATAAAAATATGTACCGGCTTAAATTAGGCCGGTGTTGTGAGTAAGGAAAAAATTAAATTATGAGTTAATAAATTTAGGAAATTGAATTTATTAACTTGAAAAGATAAAAATAATTTAGAATTAAAAACTGGACGTTAATTTTAAAGGTTTTGGCCTGAAATTAGACTAAACAAACCTAAAATACTAACGAATTAGGCCTAAGGTCCAACATATATATACCCTTTTAATGAGTTTCAAGCTCATTTCCACCCAAAAACAAGAAGGGGACGCTGGGATAAGAAGAGATGAGAAGAGGGATTGTTACTATTCACTTCCACCTTGTTTCGCTCATAACTTGAGCTACGGTGCTCTGATTTGTGTGTCATTTACGGTCATGTGAAACTCTTGTCGAGCTATTTGATTCTATCTAAATTAAGTGATAAGAATCTTGAAAATCCATGCACTAGTTTTTTGCCCTAAGAGTTTCGCATTTTTAGGTTTGATTTTTAAATAGATTTTGTGATTTTTGTTGTTTAGGGATGATCTAGCATTGTAATATTATTGGATTTTGCTCCTAATACCATTGGGTAAGGTAAGTCTCTTTGAAATCCTTGAGGTTTGATGTTTTGGTTAGCCATAATGTTGATTTTGGTATATTATATGATGTTAGATTGAGGTTTGGTGATTTTTGGAGTTGTTTTGGCTACTTGGAGTATTGAGACTGAGTTTGAAGCTTTTGGATTAAGCTTTGTGGTATTGTTTCGGTGTTTTGAATGTGTTGGGAATCAACCAATGTATGGTTTTCGTTTTCTTTAGGTAATATGCAATGTTTTGTAAAACTTAGGCTAATGGACCTTAGGATAGGATTGAATTGATTGTTGATAATTATTAAATTGATGATGTATATTGTTGATCATTAATGTGGTGATGAATTTGGATGAAAATGGATGTTAAAGAGGATTGGTGATGATAGATGATGAATGATGTTTATGAAAAGTTGAAATGAGCAAAATTGTTGATATTGTAATCTTGATTTGGAAATTGTTGATTTTGTTGAACTATGAAGAGAAGAGATGGAAAGTTGAGTGAAATAGGTGTGAAAAAAATTGAGATGTAATGAAATAGTAAATTGTAGTGTGTGATAGTGATTTGATGATGATTTTGAGTATGTTTAAGTTTGGTTTGAATTGAAGTTTTGGAAAATTAGAGAACTTTGTTAAATTTTGTAAAACCTTATTTTTATGAACTTTGACGAGGTATAACTTGGTTTCAGGACCTTTATTTTTTATGAAATTTGATTTAAATGAAAGTTGGGTCCAAGAGCTAAAAGACGTTCAAAGAACGAGTGAAAAATATTTTAGAACAAAAAAGTTATGCGGGTTTGAAGTTTGACACTAAAATCTAAATTTTGCAGCTTTTTAAAGTTTCTAAATTTTTCAACCATGCATGCTCGGACAGTGCATGCGACACGGGGATTGGCTGTCGCCAAGCACCCATGCGTACGCGAAAATATCTCTTTTACTGGCATGCGTATGTGGCATATTGCACGCGACGCGAGCCTCCCTTGCTGTTTTGAGGATTTGCATACGCGAGTGTAGCATGCGTACGCGACATGGAAATTTTGACACCCATGCGTACGCGGATAGGGGCATGCGTACGCATGGTCCCTGTTTTGCCGAAAGCTTGTTTTTCTTCATTTCAATGGTTCTTCTAGCTTTCTAAATTTCCTTAAATACTATTTAAGACTTATAACTATTGATTAGGTCTTAAGACTAGTGAGGGTGAGTTAGGTAGCTTAAATTAGATATTCTCTGTTAATAACATTAAAAGACTGTGACTTAGCCTTGGAAAGTTCTATGAATGGTATGACTTGAGTGAATTGGTGGAGTGTTAAGTTATTGATGAATTGAGGAAACGGGAGAAACTGAAGTTGCTGAGATTGAATACAATGTTAATGATATGCTGAAATTTGGTAAGTTGGCATAGGAGTTGTGGCAGTCTCCCGCCTATGATCGGATATGAGGGCTATGACAGTCTCACACTCACATAACATGCATTGTTTTGGTAAGTCGCTATGTGCCTGGTAAGGACGGTGGTGAATTCCGCTTGTCGAGGTAGCGGTGCCGGTGTAGGGGTCGTGGTAGTCTTCCACTTACGTTCAGATGTGAAGGGTGTAGCAGTCTCCCACTCACATAACCTTCTCTGTCGCCAGAGTGAACTCAGGCACTATAACCCTAAAAGAGTGGGTCGTGCACTATATCCATGGGGGCGCAAGAAAAAGTACTAGACATTATACACCAGGAAGCGCCAAGAAATAGTGAGTAGGGCACTATATCCCTGGTCGTGGTAGAAAGGCTACATCCAAAAGGATGTGTCGCGTTGGCAGTTGAACCGACAAGTGATATCACGAGGCAAATAGGATAGACATTCATCATATGCATTTATTACATGCTTGCTTAGCTTGCTTTGATTACTTAAGTTATGCCTAATTGAATTACTTGCTATACATGTACATTACTTGTGTTTTACCTGTTTGCATCTACTTGTGTTTTCTACTGGGATTGAGGAGGCTCGGTAGGCGGTGATAATGGGATCGCATGTATGGTAGGTTGGTGAAGGCTGTGGGACAACGATGATTAGTATTAGTTAGAAATTTCTTAAGTTTAAAATACCCTATTTATGGTTTAAATTGTATATTTCGGTAAGCTTGAATATTTGTATTGATGTGAAGTTCTAGGATTGCATTTGGCTTCTCGGAACCTTATATCTTATTTATTGAGCGTTGTTACCATACTAAGAACCTCTAGTTTTCATATCATATATTGTTATTGTTTTTCAAATGCAGGTTGCAACCCACTTTGGTGAGTTTGCAGATGGTGACAGAGCGGATGGTGATAGAGCGGATGATGGTTTTTTTTTTTTTTTTACTTTTTGTATTTATATAACCTTGTTGCCTTAGAGGCTTTATTTCTGAAAACTTTGAGAGATAGGTTGTTGCTATTTTAAACTTAAAACTCTTTTGTATTTCAATTTAACTAGCCAGCCTAAACTCCGCAGGCTGTGACTAGTTCTCTTTTTAGTATTTTTTTTGTATATATATATATATTGTTTACTTTAATTATTACCTTGTGTATCCTAGAGCTATCTATAAGATTTTATATATTATGCTTTGTGCTTTTTGTGCCAATGCGTTTAGTTATCGTGTGTGAACTTTTTGTGCTCTGTATCTCTACTCTATGAGTTTCTGATCCTTTATTCCTTTCATCGAACTTCTAGTTATACTATTTCTTGACTATATACTATTATATAGAGGTTTAGAACTATCGTGACACTTTATTATCATTCGCTTTACGGCTAGAGGTAAGATTTGAAGTGTTAAAATGTTACATTGCACCTCTATTTTATCAATTTCAAAAATACCTATGTATTTAAAACTTTTTATTTTTTCACAACCAAATTTATTAGTAGTATAATGTACAATAACTATAACATTAAGCAATGCCACATGTCTTCTCTTCATTAGTTAGTCAATTTTTAGCTATCAATAATTACAATAAATGTAGCTACTAGACATAACCTTTTGAAATAGTAGTATTAAGAGGCCAGCATATTTGGTAATTTGTAGTCATTAATTAATCAATATTAATATTTTTAATAATGTAATATTACATTTAATAGTATGAGATTACACATTTTTTTATAATCAAATACTAATTAAATTTTAGTAAAAGTGTTGGCTCGGACACTTTTTCTCTTTTAAAATATATGTACCACTTTATGCAGGGCAAATTACATAAATAATTCAATTGAGACTTAAAATTACAGTATTACAACAAATTAAGAATGCTTTATATACGAGTGTAATTCTCTTTTTATATAAACCGCTAGAATTGGCAGGATTTTTCAAATTTTCATGTAAAGCACTGCAAGTACATTACAGCTGAAGAGATTATGAGGGACACTTGACAAAACAGACATGAGTTACTCAAAGTGAGTTGATCTTGCAATCTTAGTAAGGATGATTGTTGTGTATCGTGCTATGTTTTTTATTATCATAAAGACTACCGAAAAGGTGAAGCCTATTGTTGGATCCTTCAAGCTATTCTCTTCCGAACAAATGAAACAATTTATGACATCAAAAATCCCAATGCTACTCCTTTGCATGTGGAGCTTGTATAAAACCTTTCAAAATTATGCTTAATTTAATTTAAAATTATATGTAACTATAAGAATATAAAAAAAATCCATCCTTGGCCTATTTTAGAACAAATTATATAAATAAATCAATTGACACTCAAAATTATACGATTACAATAATTGAAAATATTTTATATGTGAGTGTAATTCTCTTTTTATATAAATCGCTACAACTTGCCATTTTTTAATTTGAATATGGAAGTAAAAAAATTGAAAACAATAAATAATTCGGAGGGTCCGTTTTTCTAGCTTTCGAAATTCACATTTGTCCAACCACAAGTCGGACCATGCGATTTCTTAAGCAAAATTTTAAAATCAAACAACTCGCATGGTCCGATTTGTTTACTATGAGTTTTTTCAATTTTTAACACAAATCGGACCCTCCGATTTGTGTGCTCTGAATTTTTTTCAACTTTTTAAATCGGATGGTCCGATTTGTGTACTCCCACAATTTTAAAAAACATCAAAAATTATCATGTTAAAGTATAGCACTCATTTTGCTTCCATATCAAAATTTTTTAGCCACAACTTGCAGGATTTTACATTTTTTTTTATGTAAACCACTACAAATATATTACAGGTGAAGAGATTATGAGGGACCCGCGACAAACAGACATGAGTTATTCAAAGAGGGTTGATCTTTCAATCTTAGTAGGGATGATTGTTGTGTGTATCGTGTTATGTTTTTTGTTATCATAAAGACTACCCAAAATGTGAAGCCTATTCTTGGATCCTTCAAACTGTTGTCTCCCAAACAAACAATTTAAGACATCGAAAATCCCAATAATACTCTTTTGCACGCGGAGCTTGCATGACACTTTTTAAAATGTTCAATTTAATTTTAAATTATATGTAATTATAAGAATATTTTTATTTACTATAATTTAATATCACAAAACAAAATTTTGCTATTAGTGAACAAAGATATAAACCATGAAAAAGGAAAATCATTTATTAGCTGCTAGTTCTAAAATTGCATTCCACCAATCAACGCACAAGAGGAAATGCACAAGTTCATGATGAAATATATCTACATAAATATTATTATATTAAGCTACTTTCATGTTCAATCTTGCTATTCCTTAATTTTATTTTAATTTGTGAGACTCGGTTATTACTCATATATACATCCAAGGGTAAGATTGGTCAACTTCTTTCCATGGTTGACTTTCTCAGATGATATCTCAAAGTTGAAATTTCAACTCGCTCACCTAACGCTTTGTTTGTATCGTTGATCGTCCTGTTAGCGTACTTCAATTTACCAATGAAATGGATTAATATATATTTTTTTTTATCAAAAATAAGAGACTCAAATCCGCAACCTCTTAATTGAGTATGAAGAGACTATGTCATTTGAGCTATTACTCATTGGCAATGAATTAATATATATTAGGAATTACAATATAAGGAATGATAACATAAGGGATTTTTAAAAAATAATTTAAATATTTTATGCACAGATATATGTATTTTGGAATAAGAGTTATTATGGATCCAATTGGTTTGAGTTTGAGAAAGAATAACAACCGAATTGATTAAATTTTAATGGGTTTGGATTGTTTGAATTTAAAATTTTTTACGAGTAGATCCAAACCATTTCAAATTTATAAAATCCGGATTGGATTTGTTCGGATTATTATTAGATACCCAATTAAAAATAAAAAAAATTAAAAAATATAAAAAAATGAAAAAAATATTTGGAAATAATATATAATTGTAAAAAGATAAAGAGTAATACATCATCAAAATTACACTTTAATAAAGATCATAATTTGTTTTAGAGATAAAGTTACATATATATTATTTTATTTTATTCTTTTAAATTAACATAAATTTAATCAAAAAACCAGATTGATTCGGGTGGCCCAAAACTGATATTTGACTTCGCTTTTAACTGGGTTTAATTCGATCGTACTCGATGTCTCGATTATCTATTTAATAGAATTAGCCCAGTTTGGGTAACTAATTTAATTAAGCTCATTTTGATAAAATAACTTAAACAATAAATAACTCTGTTAAAAGTAACTTATAAATAAGTTATTTTGTGTTTGGATTTTTAACTCTAAAAGTGCTTATTTTAAAGAAATGTAATGAAAAGTAGAAGTATTATGAGAGAAGTAATTTTTTTTAACTTCTCTATAAGCTCCAAAATAGCTTCTTAGAAAGTTGTAATTTAGTTTTGAAAATTGCACCCGACATTAATACTACTACTTTTCATAAGTTAAAAATTAAAAAAAGCTACTTCTAGAGTTTCCCAAACGGATCCTTAATATGATTAGATTAGATCAATTTTGATCAATTAATCGAATTATTTGTATCTATAAACGTTCCCATTTTATAAGATATAGCTATCAATTAATTATGTTAGGTGTACACTAAAATCAACTATTAGTATAAAATTTATGTGAAATACAAAATACATATTGAAAATGAAATATACAATACATGTATTTATACACAATTATATAGTAATTGATTTTGGTGTACAAATAGCATTTTTGTTTACCAATTTATATCCTATTACTTGGCACCGGATTCGATGGTCCCAGAACGTTTGGACTATTATAAAATATATGAGATTAATTTATAATTAAAATTAGAAAATAACTATTTAACAATTATTAAAAAATTTAAAAAAATATGTTTTGTTATGAGACCATTTAATGGTCCAAACGTTCTGAGACCATCGAATTCACTGCCCTATTACTTATCCTATTTACAATGCAAACGAGTTAATTAAATATACATATCTCATTTATACAGTAAACTCGATAAAACACAAATTTTATGAACCAAAAATAGATACAAACAAGATACATAATGAATATTAAAGTGTACATATCTCATTTATAATTAAACGAAATATATGTGCTATAATTTTATTTATAATGTAAATAAGATATATGTTTAATAATCAACTTGTTTTCAATATAAACGTGATGTGAAACAACAATTTTTTGCATCTATATAAGGAGGTTCATTTAGTAGCTTCCCTCACATAAATTTCAGTCTTTCTTCTAAACTCTTTCAATAATTTTCTTAAGAATGGCGGATAATAAATATGTATTTGTGAGTGTGTATCCTAATCTCACATCAAGAACAGTGATAAAGGGATTTTGTTTGAGTGCGATCCCAATCTTTTTGTTTGAACAGTGATAAAAACAGATATTTGATTAACTAATAGTAAAGTAAATCCTTAAAAATAGCTAGCACCAATTACAAACCTAATAAGTTAGGCCTTTAAATTATGTTCTTAGTACAACAATAATCCTAATTTTACATACTAAAATAATATCAATAAAAGATACTTTAAAATTTGTATTTAAATAAAATAAAATAAAATTAACAACACTAACCTACAAGTCAAGGGCCTAACAATATGTCACATGTCATTTATTTTTTGATACATATTTTGTTTTTTGAATAACTTTTTCTATGTTGTAATACAATATTGCAGTACATCAATAATTAAAATTAATATTTATCAAAAGCTGATATAATTAATAGCATTATATGAAATAAAATTAAAACCATTCAAAAATTTATGTAATATTTTTGTAGTATCCCTTTCTCGGGTTTAGAGTATTTCTTGCATTCGCACATATAGCTTATTTGACACAAACTCTTTTTGCAAATAATCCAAATAACGAGGCCCCTGTGCCAAAAATAAATCAATGTTATTTTTTTGGCACAGGGGCTAATCTGTCCTAAAAAAAATTTATCAGAGGCCGGATTGGGTGTTTTTTTTTTTTGGGACCTCGTTGTCCTTTCGAAATAATTGTCAAGGGCGAATGGGGTATTCACTCTAAAATAAATGAAAGTGGGTAAGAATTAGTTATAGTTGTCTATTAAAACACGTTGAAATTTATTACGGCGATTGAAGTTAGACCTTGAACAACTAATTAAGAAGTGGAAGTCTTAATTAAAGACATTCAAGAAAAACGACACATACATTGCGTGTATAAATAAGATGGAACGAAGTAGAAGCTGAAATTGGCACGCATAATAATGGCATCTGAAAGCATGGTGATAGAGATTGAGCATGATGATAATGAAGATGAGAAGGGGAATAAGAGAAACGAAGAGAAAGAGAAGGAGGGTATGTGTATGTGTATGACATGGAAGGATGTGTGGGTGACTGCATCAATGGGAAACAAAGGAAGCAAACCAATTCTTTCCGGTCTAACCGGTTATGCCAAACCGGGCCAGCTATTGGCCATAATGGGTCCTTCTGGTTCTGGCAAGTCTACCCTTCTTGAATAATTGATAATTGTCAGATGATAATTTAATCGAATTTTTTAAATTATCTGAACGTTTTTTAACTATTAACTTCACACGAAAATAATTAGAAATAATTGAACTATAATGAACCCATCATTGAAACTCCTGGTTGATATTTTTATTGACATTAATTATTTAAGATAAACTAAGAACAAATTTTAACACCTTTCCATTTTTTTTTAAAAATTATGTGTTATCCCTCGATCGAGTGACATTATTTAAAGAAGATTACATGATGGGATATCAAATAGAAAATACAACACACACGTAACCATAGAATACATTTAAATTTATCTTAGAAATATTAATTAAGAATTAATAATACAAAGTTTTACATTGTGATCATTTAATAAAATGTCTGTACTTATTAAAAGAATGTAATATTGTAAATAACCGAGTTATATACCTTTTCTAATGCAAATATGCAATCATATATACTTAATAATATATATATTTGTCAAAAGAATTTTAATATTAAGATATATGTAAATGCATTATTAATAATGAGCTATATGTTTGAACTCATATTTCAGGTAGATTAGATTCAAACACAAGACAAACAGGAGAGATTCTCATCAACGGTCGCAAAGAAGCGCTGGCCTATGGAATCTCGGTACAAAACCATACACTATAATATTTACGTATTCATATTTACATGAATTTTACATACAAGAAGCATATAATTTGCACTTATATTTATCAGAATTTATACACAAAAATTAATACTATTTGTAATCATATTTTTTAAAATTTGTACACATGAATTAGTAAAATTTATTTGTTAAAAACACTTTAATATTGGTGCTGATTAAATGATGGTGAAAAATACTAAAAATTACCATGTCACAATAATGATTAAGTAGTAGTCTTAATTAATTTGAATAATTAGCAAGAGTTTAAATGTATGGCATAGGCATATGTGACACAAGATGATACCTTATTAACAACCTTAACGGTGAGGGAAGCAGTGCACTACTCAGCTCAACTCCAACTACCTGATTCCATGTCCAAGGCAGAGAAAAGAGAGAGAGCAGAGATTACAATAAGAGAAATGGGTCTGCAAGATGCCATTAACACAAGAATTGGAGGTTGGGGCATTAAAGGAATCAGTGGTGGTCAGAAGAGACGTGTGAGCATCTGCATTGAGATCCTAACACGCCCAAGGCTCTTGTTTCTTGATGAACCAACAAGTGGACTTGACAGTGCTGCTTCCTATTATGTCATGAAAAGAATTGCAAACCTTGTTCAGAAAGATGGCATTCAAAGAACCGTTATTGCTTCAATACATCAACCAAGCACTGAAGTCTTTCAACTTTTCCATAACCTTTGTCTTCTCTCTTCTGGTACAACTGTTTACTTTGGACCTGCCTCAACTGCTACTCAGGTTCCTATCTTTTTTTTCTTCTTTTAATTCATTTAATTTTAGTCATAATATTAAATTCTGGTTTTGTTTCAATGTATGTAGTTTTTTGCTTCCAATGGTTTTCCATGTCCTGCACTCCAAAACCCTTCTGATCATTTACTGAAAACAATAAACAAGGATTTTGATCAGGTAACTAAGCTTAGCTTCACTTGAAGATACATGAGAGCATTCAGAAATAATTTGATGGTATTTTGAATTAACTACTATTTCAGGATACTGACATGGGTTTATCTGGCACTAGAACAGTGCCTACAGAAGAAGCAATTAGAATCCTTATAAGCGCATATGAATCATCTGAAATTAACCAACAAGTTCAACAAGAAGTTGCAATGCTATCTAACCAGGTTTCTTTCATTTCATGTCTATTGCGTGTGCATTCATAAGCTATAATAAAAGCATTGATCCATAACTCAATTTATGTTTCAGGAGACTAGATCAGTAGATCATAAGAAGAGAAGGCGTGCTGGTTTCCTTAATCAGTGCATTGTTCTTACCAAAATATCATGCGTGAACATGTTTCGTGATCTAGGCTATTATTGGTTACGTCTTGGAATATACATTGCATTGGCCATAGCCACTGCCACAGTTTTCTATGATCTAGGTACAAGTTTCAGCACAATTCAGGACAGAGGAGCACTTCTTATGTTTGAATCTTCATTCATAACTTTCATGACCATTGGTGGATTCCCTTCCTTTGTGGAGGTCATGAAGGTAATTTAAAGAATTATTCATCACAATATAGAATTTAATTTTGATGCACTATTGGTGTAAAACTATTTTTCGTATGCACCCAATCAGACAACGTCATGTTAGCAAAAATAACTATTTTTTACATTGACTGCTTGAGAATTGAATTGTTGTTATATATATACGTAGGTATTTGAACGAGAAAGATTGAATGGGCATTATGGTGTTGTGGCATTTGTAATTGGGAACACAGTATCTAGTGTGCCATACTTGGTTCTAGTATCAGTGATTCCAGGAGCCATAGCTTATTACCTTCCTCATCTTCAAAGAGGATTCGACCATTTTGTTTACTTCATATGTGTTCTGTTTTCTTGCCTCATGTTGGTTGAAAGCCTAATGATGATAGTTGCAAGCGTAGTCCCAAACTATCTAATGGGAATCATAAGCGGCGCCGGAATCCAAGGAATCATGATGCTGGCCGGAGGGTTCTTCAGATTGCCCAATGATCTTCCCAAACCATTTTGGAGATACCCAATGTTCTATGTTGCATTTCATAGATTTGCATTCCAAGGATTGTACAAGAACGAGTTTCAGGGGCTAAGCTTTGCAACAAATGATGGAAATGGCTCCTACATTAGTGGTGACCAGATTCTGAGGGACACGTGGCAAGTTGACATGAGTTACTCCAAGTGGGTCGATCTCGGAATCTTGCTTGGGATGATTTTGGTGTATCGAGTGTTGTTCTTCTTGATCATCAAGATTACGGAGAAGTTGAAGCCATTTTTTGTGTCATTCATTTCAGGGTCTCCCAAGCGAGCAACACTAGTGATGGAGAATAATGATGATAACTCTGCACTAAGTCATGAAGCATAAACCCAAACATAAATCTAACTCTATGGTTATAATTATTTTCAAATTAAAGCTATAGTAGCTAGGTTTGTGATTTATTTTGGTGATTTTAATTTGTATATATATTATTGTTGATTGGTACATAAGTATTGTCTTGTAAACCAATTTAAATTGGTCGAGTAATCAGTCCCCTCATCCCATTAGTTCAGTTATTATGCTTGAGTGTTGAAGGCAAGCTTCAGATTTATTCATCCAAGGGCAATGCAATCTTGTAATCCATACGATAATCATAACCACTATTACTCAGTATCTGATCTCCTTAAAAAGAAAATAATTATATACGGTTCTTCTCAAGTATTATAATAACCTCAGTTCACACATTAATATACTAAGCAAATATATGATTATATTATATGTTATTATGGTTCTGCAAGGCAAGCAAGCAAATGAATCATGCCATTGCTCCTAGTCTAGTCACCTTAGTGAACCTGAACTTTGCTTGCGGGCAATTATTCATTGCTGTCACAACAATAGGCTTCACTTTCTCAAAGCTCTTGATGATTACCAAGAACCAAATTCTGTATGTCACTGCCATTCCTATCAATATAACAACATCATTCCATTTTGAGTAACCAATTTTCACTTGCCACAAGTTTCTAAGTATCTCTTCCCCACTAATGTTTATCATAGATCCTCCATCTTGATTATTGCCGGTGAATGTTAGGCCTTGAAACGCGTTCTTGAACAATCCTTGGTATGCATACTTGTGGAATGAAATGTAATGCAAAGGATATCTCCAAAACGGTTTAGGGATATCACTTGGAAGCCTATAGAATCCACCATCCAACATCATCACTCCCAATATTCCGGTGCCGAAGATTATGCCTAGCAGAAAATTGGGGACAATGCTTGCAACAATCATCATGAGACCCTCAACCAAAAAGACAGAAACAAAAAGTATAGATGTAAAGTAGATGAATTCTTGGTGTCCTTGGTGAAGTCCAACTAGGTAATAAACCACTGCTCCAGGGATCAGTGACATCAATAGCAAGAATGGAACTAAAGATAATGTGTTGCAAATGGTGTATGCAGTTACCCCATAATGTCCATTCAGTCTTTTTCTTTCAAACACCTAATTATGGATCATTTCACCAACATATTCAGTAATTTGACATGATCATATTTAGAATGTTTCTTGAATACAGTCATTATTGTGCTCTCTGCCTAAATATTGTTCATCCACGTTGGATGGGGCGTGAGTTTCAATCTAGGCAGAGCTCACGCCCCATTCAATAGTGGATGAATAGTACGTAAGTGCGCATAACAGGGTGGTGATAATTATGTCACATAGTTTGTTCTTAACAGAAATAGTAGTTTACCTTAATATCTTCCACAAAAGAAGGGAATGCACCAACAGTAATGAAGGTAAGGAATGTAACAACAAATACAAGTAGTGAAGCTCTGGCCTGACATCAAATAAATTAAGATTTAAGCCTTTAACATTAGGTTTATCAAAATTTTTGCTGCAAATAATGTTGCTATGATTGCTGAATTTTGTGCATTATGTGTCTCAAGGTTGATTTGTGTACCTGAATTGATTCACTGCTTGAGCCAATGTCAAAGAACATGGTACCAAGACTTAAAGTCAGAGCACCATAGATAAGTAGGCGCAACCAGTGATAGCCTACTTTACTTTACATGTTCACAAAAGATCCCCTAGTAAGGACCATGCACTGTTATAAAAAATCAGCATGACTTTTCTTCTCCATTGCATCTGAGTCCTGCATCCATTATTAAGACCTTCAGCAATTGTACAATTTCTACTGCATATGGATATTAAATCAATTTTTTCAACAAGTAGTACTCACCTTTTTTTTTTTTTGAACTATTTCTTTATGAACTTGGTGACTAATTTCAGATCAATCATTTGATTCAACAAGTATATGAATGGATTCTTCTGTGGTTAGCCCTCTAGCTAATCCTTTCTCAGGGTCCTCCTCCTGAAACAAAGAGGTGAATCAGTTGAGTTTCTTTGCAATCTAGCATTGTAGCATTGAAAAATAAATTAAATTCATATAACTCAAAAGTAATAATGTTATCTTGCCAATGTTCTTACTTCGAAAAGTTCCATGTTAATTAAGCAAAACTGAGAAGTCAGTCTTCAAATTAAAATGTGAATACCTACAAATAATACATTTGCTGTAGATAAAGAAATATCAGATAGTATTCATAGAAGTTAAAAGGAAATCACAGGCCCCGTGCTGGATTTTTCCAATTGCTGTCTTTCATATTGAGGTGATAAAGAACCCTATGAGGCAATGAGATTCAGCAGTAATACGTTTAACGGTAGCTGGTTAGTTCTCCGTCACTCACATCAGCTACTTCTGATGAAAGCATAAAATATGTTAAATGATTAACACAATCAAGTAATTTCATTATTGATTTAGAGGCAAACCATGATGATATATTGATCCTTCGCATGATCGATGCTAAAATAGTTAAAGCTCAATGGTCTCTCAAGAGAAATATTCAGTTCAGTGACCAAATCTGAAGTAACATAGGATCTGCAGTTTGCAACTTTGCATTATCCATGATGTTTGCCATTGCTGCTATAGAGATAATTGAGGTATGCTAGAATTAATGCTTGCTGCCAAATGCTCTACAGTTGCATAAATAACATCAGAATAAGGATGTGTTTTATCCTCGACCGAGAACAGATGAATATTGTTTAATTCAATCCAGCTGCACCCTGGATCTTTTCTAAATTTTACACTCTGCAATCTCTTCCTAAGAATTGACTTCTGCCCCCATCTACCTAGCACCGCATACATATTTGACAGAATTACCAAAGGCACTGTTGGGTTCGGATCCAAGCTAAACAACTTTTCAGCAGCTTTCTCCCCTACTTCCATGTCCTTCCAGAACCAACATGCATGCAGTAAAGCTCCCCAAATCACCCTATCTGCTTCAATAGGCATCTGTCTAATAAACTCTTCAGCTTCTCTTACATGGCCTGATCGACCAAGAAGATCCACCACACATGTGTAATGTTCTATGCTTGGCGTTACTTTGTAAAGTTCCTCCATCGAGTGGAAGATTTTCAAACCTTCATCAACTAGACCAGCATGGGAGCAGGCAGAAAGAATGCCAACAAAAGTAGCTGCATTTGGCACAACTCCTTGAACTAACATTGAGTGGAAGAGTAAAATTGCCTTGGATCCAAGTCCATGATATGCATACCCATTGATAAGAGCTGTCCATGCTGCTACATTGGGTGAAAAAATGCTGAGGAATGACCTTTGAGCATCAGCCAAGCGACCACATTTGGAGTAGAAGTCTATAAGGGCAGTCCCAACATAAACATTTGCTTGGAACGGTGTCTTGGTTAAGTGGCCATGAAGCAACCGTCCTTGCTGAAAAGAACCTAGAGATGAACATGCACGAAATAAAACAGAGAACGTCGATCTGCTATAATCAACTGATAACCTACGCATCTTCACGTATAATTTTAATGCCTTCACGTATTGGCCATTTTGAATACAACCAGACATCATCGAATTCCATGTCACAGGGTTTTTCTCATCTTTAGTTTTGTCAAAAAGCTTCACAGCTTCATCAAGTTCACCGTTTTTGGAGTACACAGATATCATGGTATTTAAGGAAGTTAAATCCTTGAGACTCATTTGATTGAATAATTTCTTTGACTTCT
Organism: Arachis ipaensis; assembly: GCF_000816755.2. Lineage (NCBI taxonomy): Eukaryota > Viridiplantae > Streptophyta > Magnoliopsida > Fabales > Fabaceae > Arachis > Arachis ipaensis. The sequence continues at coordinate 130,023,096 of NC_029787.2, read as the reverse complement.
CAAAATGACCAATCATAGCATAACCTTTAATCATCAAATTATATGATACGTGATTCGTCTCTCTCAACCTGTAAAATATCATCTCAGCTTCTTCAATCTTCCCCGTGGAGATAAGGCAACCAATCAACAAGTTAGTCACATTCAAATAAGTTTCTCCTCTCATGCTCTCATGAACTCTCTTGGCATCACCTATGGCTTCACAATCACAATAAAACTCAATCAACCCGCCACCAATCGCATTATCAAAAGCAAACCCTTCCTTGATGCAATGCCCATGAACAACCTTCCCCTGCCATAGAGCCCTCAGTCTAGTGCAAACTCTCACAACAGAGCACAACGTGACCTCATTAGGCAACACTCCAGAACTCCTCATACACCAAAACAAATCTAAAGCCCTCTCACACCCATCTTCCCTCTTCGCATACCCAGAGATCAACATGGTCCAAGCCACAATATCACGATCAGGCATCTTTTCAAACATGTCCAGAGCCTCACCCATATTGTCATGCTGCACATAACCCGCAAGCATCAAGCTCCATAACACATCATTCCCGCCATGAAGCTCCTCAAAAACTACCTTAGCTTCTCCAATTCCACAACACTGAACGTAAAAATACAACAAAGCACTCCCCACAAGGCCAAATCTTTCGTATCCAGACCTCAAAAGCAATGAATGAACTTGCTTCCCATGAACAAGTGACCCATAACGTGAGCATGCGCTCAACACCGAAGAGAAAGAGACCTCGTCAAGCTTGACGCAAGAGTGGTGCATGAGGGAAGCAAGGGCCAGAGCTTCAACGTAGCAGCCCCATTGCGAATATCCGGAAATCATAGTATTCCAAGTGGAAACAGTTCGAAGCGGCATATCGTCGAACAGGTGGCGTGCTAATTCAGGTTCGCCGTATCTAACTCTCCTGCTAATGGAAATGTTGGTGGCGATCACGTGACGGAGACGAGGGGTATCCAAATCTTCCAAAAGGGTGGTGAAAAGTCGGAACCTTTGCTTCCAGCAGTTGCACTTCCAGGTGCCAAGGAGGAACAGCTTCTTCATGGTGTGGAAAAGATGGTGGTGTTTGGGCTTTGGGGAGTAAAACTTGTGTTATTGTTCTCTCATCAATCAGAATAGACATTAAAATAACTAAAATGAGACCCGCGCGATGCGCAGACGGTAAATTAATGATAGCATATAATAAATATTAAAAATGGCTATGTTTTGTAGAATTAAATTAAATATGGGTAAACTAAAGTTAAATTTAAAAGGTATTTTGTTTAAAATAATTTATAGTACAAAAGATTTGGATATTGGAGTTGTACAAAGTGACATTTTTATTTGGTGATTTGATTTTTGTATTTGTTTTAGTTGATGGACTTAGTCTTATTATGTGGCGCTCGTCCTCCTTCTTCTTTATTGGTTATTGTTAGATTTTTTAAACAATTCACAACCCTAATTCTCTATGATTTCTTTTGGAAAAATAAAATCCCATCCAAGAAGGAAACCACAGCTGTAAGTAATTGAGAATATTTGTCAAACTCAGCACTAAGACATAGAACAACTATACATATAGAATCAATAAACAAAAGGATGTCTAAAATATCCATAGAATCAATCAAATTCAGCATTAAAAAATATTAAAAACCAAATTTTGCAGTTAAACAGAATAAAGTAAAGATGGGATTTATACTCAAATTCTCCTTAATCTTAAACCATGTCTCAGCACATACTTTGTGAGCAGCAACAAAATCATCTTTACAAGCACAACCCAATTCAATTGGAACACCAGACTCAGAACTATCACTCTCCAAACCTATGTGACAAATTCTACAATCCCTCTCCACTTTGTGCTTAGTATTATTATTAATATTATTAATAATATTAACATTGCCAACTAATAAATGGATATTGAAGCTTTAAACTTTATTTAACAACAATCTGTAACATGGCTCAAATAACAAATTAACCAATTTAATTAATACACAACTCCAAACACAGCAAGTAATCTACTTCATACACTCCTCAAAAGCAGTCCCAAATCATTTGCAATAACAGTGAACTATGCTTCATAAACTACTCAAATTATCAAAATCAGAAACATGAAATGCACTATTTAGAATCTACAGAGGCATACCAATTTCAAGAAATGCATAATTGGCACAATTTATCAAGCATAGCAAAGCTAAGTTCTCAAAGAAAAATTTTAATTGAACACAAAAACACAGCACACAGTCAACAGAGCACAGCAGCACAAAACAGGCATACCCCACGTGCAACACTTAATTTCAAAGGATTCAAGCCTGAAGACCCCATCACCTTCTGCAGATGAATTATCAGAATCATTAACAATGGAGTAATTTACAGTAAAAACAGCAAGATTCACAGATTAATTAACACTTATTCAACAATTATTTAACCCATAACAAGTTCACAAATTAACTAACAACAATTATTCAATAATTATTATTAAAAAAATACCTAGAAGCTAGAAGCCCTAGAACAGAGCAGAGCAGATCCTGAGCAAGAGGGGGACAAGGGAACGACAGAAGGGATGACAGGTGGAACAGAGATAGCGCCGGCGACGATGGAACAGAGCTGTGCGACGGTGCTTTCAAAGCTGAAACAGTAGCTGCACGATGGTGGAACAGAGCTGCACGATAACGACGGTGGCTTCGAAGCTCGTTTCGGCGACGGCGGCGGGAGATGGACGTTGGTGAGGGAGTGAGATCAATGACGGTGAGAGGAAGGAGGAGCTCGAGGGTGATGGGAGGGATGGGTTCGCGTTTAGCCGTTGTGTGGAGCTAAGGTTGCTGGGTTGGGTAATTGGCTAGGGCATCCCAGCAAAACGATGGCGTTTTGCAAAATTTAAAAAATCGGCCGGATCCCGGTTCGGTTCGACCGGCCGGTTTCTGGCCGGTTCGACGATCCAACGTCGGTTTTTCAAAACTTCTGTTTCAACGTCTATCCGAACCGCTATTCCCTTCGGTTCTCAGGGACACGTGGCAAGTTGACATGAGTTACTCCAAGTGGGTCGATCTTAGAATCTTGCTTGGAATGATTTTGGTGTATCGATTCGCGGTGCGGTTTGGTTCGGTTTTTTAGAGAAAAGTCATCCGATCCAATAGTTTAATTAAACTGCGGTTTGGTTTGGTTCAGTTTTTTTCTCAAGACCATCCGAACCAAACCGAACCAATTAAAATCGGTTTGGTTTGGTTCGGTTTGTTCGGTTTTTCAATCAACTCAAAGAAAAGCCTGCCATACTATTTCACAAAAATTATAACATTAAAATCATCTAACACAAATACGCAATAACTAACAAAAGTCTTGATTCAATGAAATTCAATGACAAAAGAAATTAAAATAAATGAAACTCAGAATCACAATTTCACAAACATGTCGAGGAATTCCTAAATGTAGTAAAATAAATGAACTAACTCTATTAAATGACACAAAATAACACAAGACTAACAGAAGTGTCATTGCATTGTGCAAGAAAATAACACATCTAAAGGTATATTACAAACAATAAAATTCTTCCTTTCTATTTTTAATACCATTATATCAATATATTTAGAATGTTGAAGACATCTTTCATAGTACAAAGAACTTCATAACTTGCAATTGAAATGTACTTTCTCACAAAAAATGCAGGCAATACATAAATACATTGTGCCCACCTAGTTCTCTTGAAACTAAAAGCCGCAACCGAGACATGTGTAGAAAGACCAATTACCTTAGGCAATTGCACCTTCTGTTCATCAATTATATTGATTCCAAGTTCTTTTCTTATATCCTGCCAAAGACCAATACCAGATAATGAACAACAAATACTAGGAATCAACAACAATGAACAATGAACAAATAATTAAAAAAACAGAAACAGAAACATAACAAATGAACAAAATAAACAATTACTAGCATTAAGCAACAATGAGCAATGAACAACAATCAGTAACAATGAACAAATATATTGAACAGAAATTGAATACAAATAAATCACAAAATCAACTCAAAACAAGCAAAAATAAATTAAACCCAACAGCTCAGAATCACAGAATTAGAATTATTAATAAATTAAATCACAAAATCAACTCAAAACAAACAACTCAAATTAACAAAATCATTAAACAAGCACAGTAATTATTAGTATTATTAACAAAATTCCAAAACAAGCAAAATAAGTGCAGAAAACCAAAGATCAATTCAGAATCACATAATCACAGAATCAGAATCACAGAACTTGAACTAAGCAAATCAAGCAAATTTCAACCCAGCAACTCAGAAGCACAGAATCAGAGTTATTAACAAGAAATTAACAAAACCCTAAACAAATCTAGCAACTCAGAATCATAGAAATTATAATTAACAAAATCAAACCCTAACTATTTCATAATTATAAACCCAATATGTCTAATTGCTTCAGATACATAGAAGGAGAGAAAATCAAACCTGAAGTCAAGTGGATGGGAAGGAGGAAGAGCACTGGAAGAAGGCCAACCGGTGGCTACTGTGTTGTGGGTGGCCAGGCCAGAAACGCAGCAGTACTGCTATGGGTGGCCACAAACGGTGCTGCGGGTGGCCAGATCGGTCCTGTTGGTGGCGCTGGGGTGCCGCTGGATGGTGCTGGACTGCTGGGTGGTGTAGTGTCTACGACCGCGAGGGTGGTACTGGCTGGGGCTGGGTGGTGCTGTCCGCGAGTAGGGGCTGGGAAGAAAGCTCCGGTGGCGCTGGGAGAAAGGCTTCGACGGCGCTACGTGGTGGTGGGAGGAAGGGGTTCGCCAGCTGGGGAGGTGCTGCAAGAAGATGGGCTCGCCGCCGGCCTTGGGTTTCTTCGAGTGAGACTGAGAATGAGTGCAGAAAGTGAAATTGAGAGTGAGAGTAGAGAGCGGCTAGATTTACGTTTGGGGGTGGGGGGTTTGGTTTTTAGGATTTTGTATAATATCGGTTCGGTTTTCATTGTCAGAGTCGAAAACCGAACTGAACCGCAATAAAAAGTAAAAACAGAAAAATATGTTTTTTCGATTTTTTTGGTTTTTTATTTATTCGATTTTCAATTTTTTCGGTTTGATTGATCGATTTAATTCAATTCCAATCGGTTTTGAACACGCTAGTATCGAGTGTTGTTCTTCTTGATCATCAAGATTACGGAGAAGTCGAAGCCATTTTTTATGTCATTCATTTCAGGGTCACCCACGCGAGCAACACTAGTGATGGAGAATAATGATGATAACTCTGCACTAAGTCATCAAGCATAAACCCAAAATTAAATCTAACTGTATGCTTATAATTATTTTCAAATTAAATCTATAGTAGCTAGGTTTGTGATTTATTTGGTGATTTTAATTTGTATATATATTATTGTTGATTGGTACATAAGTATTGAGTAATCAGTTCCTCATTAGATCAGGAATTATGCTTGAGTGTTGAAGGCAAGTTTCAGATTTATTCATCCAAGGGTAATGCAATCTTGTAATCCATACGATAATCATAACCACTATTACTCAGTATCTGATCTCCTTAAAAAAGAAATAATTATATACAGTTCTTCTCAAGTATTATAATAACCTCAGTTCACACATTAATATACTAAGCAAATATATAATTATATTATATATTATTATGGTTCTGCAAGGCAAGCAAGCAAATGAATCATGCCATTGCTCCTAGTCTAGTCACCTTAGTGAACCTGAACTTTGCTTGCGGGCAATTATTCATTGCTGTCACAATAATAGGCTTCACTTTCTCAAAGCTCTTGATGATCACCAAGAACAACAATCTGTATGTCACTGCCATTCCTATCAATATAGCAACATCATTCCATTTTGAGTAATCAATTTCCACTTGCCACAAGTTTCTAAGTATCTCTTCCCCACTAATGTCTATCATAGCTCCTCCATCTTGATTATTGCCGGTGAATGTTAGGCCTTGAAACTCGTTCTTGAACAATCCTTGGTATGCATACTTGTGGAATGAAATGTAATGCAAAGGGTATCTCCAAAACGGTTTAGGGATATCGCTTGGAAGCCTATAGAATCCACCATCCAACATCATCACTCCCAATATTCCGGTGCCGAAGATTATGCCTAGCAGGAAATTGGGGACAATGCTTGCAACAATCATCATGAGACCCTCAACCAAAAAGACAGAAACAAAGAGTATAGATGTAAAGTAGATGAATTCTTGGTGTCCTTGGTGAAGTCCAACCAAGTAATAAACCACTGCTCCAGGGATGAGTGACATCAATAGCAAGAATGGAACTGAAGATAATGTGTTACCAATGGTGTATGCAGTTACCCCATAATGTCCATTCAGTCTTTCTCTTTCAAACACCTAATTATGGATCATTTCACCAACATATTCAGTAATTTGACATGATCATATTCAATAGTGGATAAATAGTATGTAAGTGTGCATAATAAGGTGGTGATAATTATGTTACATAGTTTGTTTTTAACAGAAATAGTACTTTACCTTCATATCTTCCACAAAAGAAGGGAATGCACCAACAGTAATGAAGGTAAGGAATGTAACAACAAACACAAGCAGTGAAGCTCTGGCCTGACATCAAATAAATTAAGATTTAGCTATGATTGCTGAATTTTGTGCATTATGTGTCTCAAAGTTGATTTGTGTACCTGAATTGATTCACTGCTTGAGCCAATGTCAAAAAACATGGTACCAAGACTTAAAGCCAGAGCACCATAGATAAGTAGGCGCAACCAGTGGTAGCCTACTTCACGATACATGTTCACAAAAGATCTCCTAGTAAGGACCATGCACTGTGTTAAAAAATCAGCATGACTTTTCTTCTCCATTGCATCTGAGTCCTGCATCCATTATTAAGACTTTCAGCACTTGTACAATTTGTACTGCATATGGACATCAGATCAATTTTCAAAAAATTGTACTCACCCTTTTTTTCATTTGAGCTATTTCTTTATGAACTTGGTGACTAATTTCAGATGAATCATATGATTCAACAAGTATATGAATTGCTTCTTCTGTGGTTAGCCCTCTAGCTAATCCTTTCTCAGGGTCCTCCTCCTGAAACAAAGAGATAAATTGGTTAAGTTTCTTTGTAATCTATCATTGTAACCTTTAAAATAAATTGTTGTTCAATGTTCAGTAAAGATCTTAGAATGATTCATATTCTACCTACCTGTTCAAAATCCTTGTTAATAATTTTTACAAAGTGATCAGGAGGATTCTGGAGACTTGGGCAAGGAAAACCATTTGATGAGAAAAACTGCAGCCAAAAACAGAATTCAATAAGCCATTGATTTGCAGCAACAAATACATACATGGACAAACGATACTGATTTCTAACCTTATTGGCAGCTGAGACAGGTCCGAAGTAGACTGTTTTACCAGAAGAGAGGAGACAGAGATTGTTGAAAAGCTGAAAGATTTCATTACTTGGTTGATGGATTGATGCAATAATAGTCATTTGAATTCCATTTTTTTTATTTAAGCTTGCAATTCTACTCATAACATAATAAGAGGCTGCACTATCAAGTCCACTTGTTGGTTCATCAAGAAACAAGAGTCTTGGATGTGTTAAGATCTCAATGCAAATGCTAACTCTCCTCTTTTGTCCACCACTAATTCCCTTAGATCCCCACCCTCCAATTCTTGTGTTGATGGCATCTTGCAGGCCCATTTCTCTTATTGTGAACTCTGCTCTCTCCTTCTTCTCTGATTTGGACATGGAATCTGGTAATTGGAGCTGGGCTGAGTAGTATACAGCTTCTCCAACTGTCAGTGTTGTCAAGATAGTATCATCTTCTGTGACATATGCCTGATTTGATTTCATATAGTTAGAGTAAAAACAAAAGATTAATATATATAGATATTTCTTTAATAGTATGTATAAAAAAATAAGTTTATATTGTCTAACAAAGACTAGAAAATTATTCTTACAGATGTTCCATATGCCAGTGCTTGTTTGCGGCCATTGATTAGGATCATCCCAGTTTGCTTTGACTTTGAACCTAATCTCCCTGCAACACATGAGGATACTTTAGTTAATTTCATTTTGAGGTAAATACAAATTGGTATCCGAAAGATTCTAACGCTGTCAAAATAGTACCTGACTTTTGTTATTGACAAAATAGTCCCTGAAAAATTTTTAAATTTGACAAAATCACCAAACCATAAAAAGATGACGTCACAATGAACAAAAAACGCTGGCCGTCAGAAGAGAGCTCTGACGATGATGGCAGAGAGCTCTGGCGACATTTTCAATTTCTTCTTGGTGGTTTGGCAGAAGGGGACGCGAAAGGAGACGCAGCGGCATGTTAAAGAAGAAGCGGCGAACACAAAGAATGCGACGAGGTGCAGTGGCGTACCATTATAGTCTTCTTTTTCAGCTGCCATAGCAGAAGGGGACGCAGCGGCGTGTTCATGAAGAAGAAGCAGCAAACACGAAGAAGAAGAAGGTCGCCGGAAACATCGCCATCATCGGAGCTTTCTTCGGGCTGCCACATCAGCGTTTTCTGTTCATTGTGACCTCATCGTTTCACGTTAGGTGATTTTGTCAAATTTTAAAATTTTTCAGGGGCTATTTTGCCAATAACAAAAGTTAGCTATCATTTTGTTAGTATCAGAAGCTTTCGAATACTGATTTAGTATTTACCACTTTCATTTTATAACTGGAACTTAAGGAAAAAAAAAGGGAAAAATGCTAAAAGTGAAAGATTTTGAGTGGCTTTGAAAGTGTTATATGTGACTGACTGACTGTGACATCAGCATGCTAAAAGTGTCATTAGTTGTGGACAATTATAGTATATTTGACTTAAGAATGTCAACCATTTAAGGCTTCATGATGAATAGTAGTAGCATGTTATAATTTCACAATCAAATGACTCATATAATATCAAAGTCTGATATTTAGTTTGGTTTGGTAGTAAACTATGAAAGAGTCATGTTATTTGTATACTCAAAAGTAAGTATTAACTAGATACTTAACTTGATTTAAAAGTGAAAAATAAGATTTTAGATGTTAGAGTGGAAATGATTTAAAATATTAAAGGCACAAAACCAAATGTTGATATGAAAAAAGGATTACCTGCTAAGGCATCAAGAAGAGTAGACTTTCCACAACCAGAAGGACCCATTATAGCCAAGAGTTGCCCTGGTTTGGCATAACCTTTTAGGCCCTGAAGTATTGCTTTCCTTCCATTCTTGCCATCTGAGACTGTCACCCATAGATCCTCCCATGTTATGAAAACCCCCTTCTCCTCTTGATGATCCACCTCATTCATGGCTTCCACCTCAAATGTGGTCTCATATTCCAAAACGGGTAGCATGTTGTTTGGTAATTCACAATCACTAACATGAGGCTGAAGAATAGAGCTCATTGTGAGATCAGAGTAATATGCAAGTGTGAGAGTGATGAAGAGTGTGCACTAGTAGGGGAAGGTAGGAGAATTTGGTACACTGAATCTGCCAAGGCTACCTACTATATAGTAACATGTTTTGTCTATTATGTAGTAATTGCTAGTAGGAAAGTGAAAATATGACAATGGAGATCAGAGCTAGCTTAGAAGGTCAAAGAAATCAATGTTCTTTCACTATATACTTGGATTCCTTATTGTCATATGTGAATTGGAGAATTCTCTTACTTCCTGGTCATGTTTTGTTTAAGAAAATTATTATTATATATTGTTTTATATATTGAGATTAATCACTATGCACTAATTACCATGCAATAAAATGCTTCATAAAAAAATGTATACAAAGATGATATATGTATATATAACATTTCTTAGTAACTGAGAATATATCGTTATATACTACCAACTTTTGTTGTTGTTTGGTAAGAGTAATAAGTGATGAAGACCAGCATATATAGTCACGTCATAAGCACGTCATGAAGCAACCAATTTTTTCTCTTTTTTCGGTTTTATTTCCTGATTAATAAACTTGGGTTAATTAACAAATAACAACTAGTATAATGTATGTGTACTATGAAACACGGACATTTTGTTCGGTTGTCGTGTCCGCCTATTGGACACATTTCGGACACGACACTCATCGACACTCGTCGACACGCGTATCTACCGTGTCTAACCGTGTCTTAATAAAAAAAAAAAAAAAATTTGCTAATAATTAAAAAAATTAATTTATATTTTAATATCAATAAAATATCAAAATATTATTATGATTTATCTAAAAAATACTTTATATTTTATATATAAGTGTGTCCCCGTATCTTGTAAAATTTTAAAATTCGTGTGTTGACATGTCCGTGTCCTATTGTGTCCCGTGTCCGTGTTCTATCCGTGCATGATAGTGTATGTATCTACTATATGTTTCCGAAAACATTCTAATACTCTCTCCTTTAATTTCATTTTCCTCAAACATATTTGTCTCACGTATTTTCAATGAAACATATTGTCTTGACTTAAAACTACATATGGTTAGGTAAATGGGGATCTTTAAATAAGTTTGATAATGATAACAACTTAGTACAGGTGATAAGCGTATACAAATTGATTCATATTGTAACACTATATAGATTAATGGAATTACTTTTATTATTAAATTATTAATTAGAAAACAATAAAGGTAACAACGTATCTCCATCTCATTTTTTCATATCTACTACTCCTACCTAACACATATAGGGATAGGGATAGGGATAGGCCTCCTTAGTTGAAAGTTTGTAGTGATGTAGAAGGGTCCAACTTATTGACATACCGTTACTTCATTCATACAAGGAATGGAGTGGAGACACATCATTTACAGCTTGTATTATAACCGGGAGTGATTTATAGCCAGAAAACCTACCTGATTGGGGTGGGTGTTCATTCACACGGCCCAAATACAAAGAGCCATTAATGATGAAAGCCAACAGTAGCTCATCAAGTTTGGTTGTATTTGAATCCACACTTAATTCTGGGCCACACCCCAAACCCACTCCTCACTTAACAAACTTTCAATAAGAGAGACTTTGATCCCAAAAAAACAAGTTTAATACATAAGAAATCAACCACCTTGAATTGATCTAGTAGTCAATTCATTATCTTTTTAAACAAATATTTAGATTTTAAATCTATTGATTTGTCAGGCTGAAAAAATAGAGTTTTATATCCAAAAAGTATAAAGTTAGATTCTTGGTGAATCCAAAAATAAAAAAATAGCATAAAAAAATAAAATAAAAAAAGAAGGTTTATACAAAAAAATTAAATAAATTTAAAAGAGATTCATATTTAAAAAAAATTCACATTCTAATAAATTACGACATCTAGTGCTCATTAAATGAAAGGTAGGGTTTTCATTGATTAGGTTAGGGCAAAAGCGAAAAAAAAAAATAGCTAACAACAAAACGGGGGACGAATCCGATTTTTTGAAGAACGTGTTTAGAGTGTAATTTAGTCATGAATTAAGAGAAAGAGAAGCTAAATCGTTGTTATGTTGACAAAAATATGATATAACATAATGAAACATTGAGAACGAAAGGCTTATTTACTTGAGCAAGATAGGTTGAACTCAAGCACAAGTAGCTTATTCTAAGATAGCATGGTTTTCAGATACAGGGCTTGCTCTATCATTAATTCTAATCTCTCTCGTGAAAACTTTTGTTGGGTGATTGTTAATGGAAGCAGCAAGAGGTTTCAACTTCTCCTTGCTTTTTGTAATAGCCAAATACACAACCCTATAAACAAGAATCATCCCAAACATGATGGCAAGATCAACCCACTTGGAATGCCCCATTTCCACCTGCCATGTGTTTGTCAAAATGTCTCTACCACTAACAATGGTTTTTGCACTTCCACCTTGTTCCATGGAAAATTTTAAGCCTTCAAATTCATTCTTGAAAGATCCTTGGAAAGCATACTTAAGGAATGAAAGGTAGTAAAAGGGGTATTTCCAAAATGGTTTTGGAAGATCGTTTGGCAGCCTGTAGAATCCACCAGTTAAGATGGTTAGTCCTTGAATTCCGCCGGCAATGCTCATGCCGGTTACGAAATTGGGGAACATACTCCCCACAACCATCATGAGGCTCTCAACCCAAAGCACAATGGCAAACAGAACAGAAGCAAAGTACACAAAGTGTTCTAAACCTCTCTGCAGCCCTGAGAGGTAATATATTATTCCTCCAGGAATTAGACAAATCATTAGCATATATGGAAGTGCTGAGAATATTTTGCCTGTGAGAAAAGCAATAATACCATAGTGACCATTTAGTCTCTCTCTTTCAAATACCTACAACAATCAGAGAAAATATTTTCAGTTAGTTAATTTATACAAGAAAGTACAGGAACAGGAGCATAGCAATCTTACCCTCATTTCCTCCATTAATGGAGCGAATCCACCAATAAGAGCCATGAAAGCCAGAGTTGATATCAAAAAAGTAAGCAGAGACCCTCTTCCCTGAACCATGCATGAAGATATTATATTAACTTGTTAACCTTGTGCATTACAAGTCATAATGTTAATTGCTTTTCATAGTTTACTTACTTGAATTGATCCATTACTTGAGCCAATGTTATAGAACATGGAACCCATGCTAATAGCTACTGCAATAAAGACAACAAGAAGCAACCAGTAATTGCTCAAGTCGCGAAACAATCGCAGCGAAGATCTTCTCATAAGAACGAGGCACTGAGTGAGGAATGTGGCATTGACCCTCTTCTTCCCAACTGCTCCTGAATTCTGTAGGTATGCAAAGGTTAGTTTTTCATATTTGGCATAGAGATATAGGTAAGGAATGTAACATGAACTTACACTTTCAGTTATTGTTGCCACTACATTATTAACTTGGTTTTTAATCTCAGATGACCCATAAGACTTTACAAGGATGTCAATTGCTACTTCAGCAGTAACTCCGAATCCAAAACCTTCTTCAACATCCTGAATAAATAACAAGAAATTTTTATCTCTCTTCCTTTTTCAAACCCATGTAATATCTTTAAGAAGGACAAGAGTTGAGTAGAATGATGAGGTAAAAGTCAGAAGTAAAGGTTACTTGCTTACTTGGTCAAAATCTTTGTTTATGATCCTTAAGTAATGATCAGAGGGATTGTGGAGAGCTGGGCAAGGAAAGCCATTTGAAGAAAAAAACTGCGCTTGGATAAAAAAAGAATTCTCATTATATAATATTAATATCTATCTGGTTGGTTCTGCATAAGAATTTTGGTGGCTAACCTGATTAGCATGAGACGCTTGACCAAAATATACTGCTTGACCAGAAGACAGAAGACAGAGATCATGGAAGAGTTCAAAGACTTCACTACTAGGTTGATGGATTGAAGCAACAATAGTTCTTTGGATGCCATCCCTTAGGCTTAGGCTTGCAATTCTTTTCATGACATAATAGGAAGCTGCACTATCAAGTCCACTTGTTGGTTCATCAAGAAACAGAAGCTTTGGGCGTGTTAGGATCTCAATGCAGATGCTGAGTCTCCTCTTTTGTCCACCACTTAGGCCTTTAGAACCCCATCCTCCAACCCTTGTGTCAATGGCATCTTGGAGTCCCATTTCCCTCAGTGTTATATCAGCTCGTTCCTTCTTCTCAGAAGTGGACATGGAATCTGGAAACTGGAGCTGAGCTGAGTAGTATAAAGTTTCCCCAGCGGTCAAAGTTGACAGCATAGCATCATCTTGTGTTACATATCCCTGATTCATACAAATATATAAACTAGTAAATTGCCAAAAATTGATTTCTTAAATTTCTTCTATGGCGGACAAAAAACAACAAATAAACACTTGTAGTGATAAAATTAAAGTAACTAATTTTTTTTAACTAAAATTCAGCTAGCTGTGTTTTTTCTCTAGCTTTTACTTATTCTGCCTCTCTCTTGTTGGATTAAAAACATTATGTTTGAATGATTAATTATAAGTGTTGATTTCTTCTATATATAGTAATTTTGTTGTTGAAATTAAAAAGGTTTAGAAACTAATTTCTCATAAATTAAACAACAATTTGTTAACTTTCTCGATAGCTATTGTTTCTCTAACAATTTGAACTCTTAACTAGTTATAATTTTATATATGGGAAGGGGAAATTGTAGTTTGGTTTACCGAAGTTCCATAAGCCAGTGCTTGTTTGTGGCCATTGATTAAAATTTTACCGGTCTGTTTGACGCTAGAGCTTAATCTCCCTGGAAGAGATAAAAGAAAGTTATTATGCACAGCAGCAGATGATCCTAATATATTTGCTAATCAATAAAATAATAACCTGATAAGGCATCAAGAAGTGTGGATTTGCCACAGCCAGAAGGACCCATTATGGCCAAAAGCTTCCCCGGTTGAGCATAACCGGTGAGACCCTGCAGAATTGGTTTCCTTTTGTTTCCATCTGCAACAGTAACCCACAAATTCTGCCATGTCACTGTTACGTCTTCCTTTTCTTCTCCCTCTCCCATTGCTACTCTACTACTACTCTAGTTGTAGGGATATAAATATATGAAAGAGCATGGGCTTATATAACGTACGTACTAGATGCCATGCATGAAGGAACTTTAAATGTTGGATCGGAGTTTGATAGATGTGGAAGCAGTTAATGCTCGCTGGGACAAAGAGTTATAGCTAGGTTGAACATGCATGCATGCATATGCACTGGAACTCTCCACTTCCACCGCTGCAAACTAATTTATGACCAACCAAACACTGTCTCCTTTACACCATGTTTTATTTTAACAAGCAAAAGTCAAACCCAAGTACAAAAAAAAAAAGTTTTTTTTATCTTATTCTTTTAAAATATGTTTCAAATTTTTATCATTTATACCAACTTTCTTTGTTCAATATATATCACACAAACACAAGCCAATAAATATTCTAAACTTACTATTATAGATATCATTGAAAATCTGTATATACTAGAAAAAAAACAAATAAATGTCAAAGAAAAATCTAAAAAGAATACGAAAAATAACATTTTCGTGCTACAACATAAAAAATTATTATAAATTCAAATTATAAAAAAAATTCTAGGGTAAAGTACTAAATTGGTCCCTTACGTTTGGGTGTAATTCTATTTTGGTTCTTAAAGTTTAAAGTGTTCTATTTGAAATAAAAAAAATTCATTTAACTTCAATTTAGTCCCACCGTGAGGTCAAAATTAAATAATTAACGAAATGTCCTACATGACAGCAGTACAAGAATAAGGTCGATAATCTGGAGAACAAGTATAAGTTCCAAAGGCACAAAATCAATTATTTATCATTCTCCATAGTTCTATAGAAAATATTTCATTTAAATTGTAATAAAAATAATAAATAAAGGTATTGATGCATCCACAATTAATTTTGTACCTCTGGAACTTGTATGTACTTGTTCTCTAAATTATCGATCTTGTTCTTATACTACTGTCATGTAAGTCATTTTGTTAATTATTTAACTTTGACCTCATGGTGGGACTACATTGAAACTAAATGAAACTTTTTTTGATTCAAATAGAACACTTTAAACCTTAAAGATCTGTTGAGTTTGAAAAATTTATATTTAACTGGTGATCAAATATTATTAAAATATTGATTAAAAAATTATTAAATTAATATTTGCTTCCAATTGTTTGTTTGATAAATTATTTTCTTTTGGCCCAATCAAAGCAAACCTGCTTTAGTCATTAAAAGAGCTCAGCCAAATATAAACTTACTTCACAAATTTGTTTAACAAAAGCATTGATCCGAATTTGAAGAAGAAAGAAAGAAATGGATCAAGGCTTGGTTCGGTTACTTATTTTTTGTGATTGGAATTTAAAATTTAATTTGGTTAAATGCACTTCTTGGTAACCGAAACATAAAATTAAATTGAGTTTAATTGTGCATTGAAAGCTTTCTCTCTTCTCTCTCTTCTTTCTTTGTATTCGGTCATGTCAATCATCAGAAAAGAAGAGTGAAGAAGTTATCAGAAAGCTATGGAAGAAAAAGGCTATCAAGTAGAAAGGCTTGTGAAGATCTTTCTTCAATTCATAAGTGAAGATCTGAAGAAAGGCAAAGCAAGATTTTTTTCATTGAAGGCATGATTTGAAGAAAAGTTTCAAGATCTTATTTGCCAACAATAGAAACAATCTGCCTTGGTGAAGAAGTAAATCTCAGTTGCAAAAGTTCATTTCCATTTTTGTTCAAGAAAGAAGATAGCCGCTGAGCTACACGTAGGAAGAAGTAAAAATGAAAGGCAAGAAGCTGTCCTGGGTCAGAAGATCATCAAGGGTTCGAATCCTTTCTTGGAGCCAAAGACAAGATCAAGGGTTCAGATTGAAGGAGTTTGATGAAAAGGGTTGAGAGAAGTACATGAATGTTGGTTTTTGGTTTTTTCTCTCTCTTCTCTTTGTCCGAACCGCTGCTGTTTTTGGATGGAGAAGAAGTTGCTTGGTTGAACCGGTTTCAATCTTGGAAGCTTCCCCTTCTATATTAAGGGTGAACCGCAAAGTAGGGGTGTTCGCGGTGCGGTTTGGTTCGGTTTTTGAGAGAAAAACCATCCGATCCAATCGTTTTATTAAATTGCGGTTTGGTTTGGTTCGGTTTTTTTATTGAAGCCATTCGAAACCAATTAAAATCGATTTGGTTTGGTTCGGTTTGTTCGGTTTTTTCAGTCAATTAAAAAAAATACTACCATACTATTTCATAAAGTCATAACATTGAAATCGACAAACACAAATACACAATAGCTAACAAAGTCTTGATCTAATGAAATTTAACGATAAAAGGAATTCAAATGCAACAATTAAAGAAAATGGGAGACAAATTGTAGAGACCTTACTAAATTCTATGGTGACTTGGGAAAAGATGATGCAATAGACCTACTTCTTGCAATTGAAAGAAAGGGAAGATTTTGCTAAACGCTGCTTCTCGGCAGAGGTGGTGTTTACACTGCCAGTGGTTGGGCTGTTGTCCATCTGAAAGAATGAAGTCCATCAGATATAAAAAACTCGCAAGAAAATCTCATACATGGCAAGGTACCAACTGCAAGCTACTAAAGCTATAAAGGAACAATAATTTGCATTTTTTACCCCCATAACTCTGATTTGGTGAGTCACGACAACTATCTTCCAAGCAAAGAAATAAGATAGGAAATGAAAGGAATAAGAATTTAATTAGAATAGAAAGAAGGCACTCACCATAAATGAAAGAAGCCCTGTGAGTATGCTCGTAAATTAAAAAGCTCAGTATAGACCATTAGAAAGATGTATAGAAAAGTAACCAACATCTACAACTACTCTCAGATACAGGTTACTTGTGTAAAAGCATATAACCACAATCCAAAAGTTAAATGAATAGATTAAAAAACAAATCACATAGTGAAACATTATAACTAAAATCAATCTGACCTTGAAACAGACCATATAGGATTCCAATTTTCAGGATGAACTGCAGGAGCAGGAGCAGGAGCAGCAAAACATAGAATATTAAATAAAAATTAATATCTCATAATATTAACTGACTTGTACTATACCAGATAAAAGAACTTACAATCACTGAACCAACAATAAAACAACAACCAGCAACAATGAAATCAATGATCAGTGACAAGTAAAACAATAAAATAAATAAAACAATAAATTTTCCTAAACAATGAAAAACAAATAAAACAATAACAAGTTAACAACAACCAGCAACAATGAATCAATGATTATTGAATAGAAATTAGTCAAATTACTTAATTACAATGAATCAATGATCAGTGAACCAACAATCAGAAGAAATTTCCCTAAACTGAACAATATACTGGAAAGGTTCGGCGGTGCTGGAAAGGTTCAGCAATACCAAATTACCAACAATAAACTGACCTCAATAAACTGAACAATAAATCAATAACCAGCAATACCAAATTACCAATAATAAACTGAACAATAATATGAACAATAAAATGAACAATAAACTGCAACCAGAATTCCAGCAACAATACCAACAATAAAATAATTCATCAAGTTATAAACTATAAGGATGCATTTGAGTGCTTATTCTACTCATATACTAACAACTAAACTCAAACAGAGCTAAATAAACAAAAAGAAAAATGAAAAGAAACAAAAAATTATGGTTACCTTGGCGCTTTTGATCTCATCCTCGAGCTCATGAAAGCGATTGTTCAATCTTCCAAACTTATTGATGTTCTACTCATCCTTCCATGTCACCTTCAACGACGAAAAATGGAATATCATAAATTAGGAGGGAAAATAATAGAAGGAAGATTGCGATTCAGAGGAACATTGATTCGAAGCTAGGGATTTTTTATTACATGCTACATGCTATTGACTCAATTTAGGGTTTCTTGATTCCAATCACAGTATCAATTTCAGTAGCACTGGGAGCTACCATTGACAACTCTTGAGGTGGTTTGCGGAACGGTCCCTGGCCACAGCTGGGAGGTGCAGAGAGCGAGGTTGTGAGACCTAGGGAGAGAGCGGCTAGGTTTCGTACTTCGTTTGGGGATGTGGCTTGGGGGTTACTGGGTAGGCTAGTGTCCGCGTCTCCGCGAGTCTAGAAACGATGTTATGGGTGGCGGCAGGGGTGGTGCTGGCTCCGCGATGATGGTGTTGGCTGGTGCTGTTCGCGATGTGATGCTGGGAGAAAGGGTTCGGCGGCACTGTGTGAAAGACTGGAAGGGTTCGGCAGCGCTGGGAGGTGGTGAGAGGAAGGGGTTCGTTGGCACAGGGGATTCCCTTAGGGGATTCCCTTACAAGTTGGGTTAGCACTTTGCGGTTGAAAGCTAGGTTTTGAGTCCTAGTCAAATTCAGATTGGGTGTAGAATCTGGATTTGTCCCAAATAGGAACGGGTAGTTCCTAGGGAGGAATTGGTGTTTGTAATGTTGTGATAACATAATGAAATTTTATCATTGTTGTGATAGAGATTAGATGTTAGGCCACATTGCACCTAATGGCTGAACTAGGATATATCTGGTGTTAATTCTTCTTCCCTACTCCTTTCTCTATTTCTGATTATCAGGAGACAAAAATAAAAATATCTTTCAACTCGGTACGAGACAAAACAAAAGTGTCTCTCAACTTGACACGAGACAAAAAGTAGAAATATCTCCTGAAGTTCCTTGAAAAATCATAAATTAATATTCAGAAAAAAGGGCTAAGATTCAACCCCCTTCTTTTAGCCACTGATTACCATCGGGACCAAAACAGAATTACGCCTAAACATAAGAGACTAATTTAGTACTTTACCCAAAATTCTATTATTCTTACTTTATATGTCATTGAAAATCTGTATACACTTATAAGAGAAGAAAAACAAGTAGATGTAAAAAAAATACAAAAAATAAAGTTTTGTGCTACAACATAAAAAATTATTACAAATTCAAATTATAAAAAATTCTATCAAATTCCATCAAATTATACTTATCATAAAAAAAATCATCAAATTATAAATTACTAACTCAATAATTATTACATATTCAAAATTAAATTAAAAGTTACAAATCAAAGTACTACAATAATTTTTGTACTATTTGATAAAAAAAATAAAAAAAATTATTAGACACAACTGTCTCAAATTTAATTATACTCCAAGTTACCAATGACACTAAAACATCATCTTAATTAAAAAATTTATACAACCTCATACTTATATTAAAAGTCAAAGTAAATGATTTTAATTTTAAAAAAGACTCTCAACAATATGTTGTTACTAAGATATTTGTCCCAACAAAAAATACTGAAACTCAACCCGCTATTACAACAAATTTAACAGGTAATACTAAAAAATTTTATTTATTCAAAACATCATTTATATTCTTTATTAATTATAAGAATCAACTTTATCAACACTAATATGATCAGATCTAAATGACATACCAATCAAAAAATTAAAGAGAAAGAAAAGTAAATGAATCCAAAGTATATCTTCGGATGAAGAATATACATATAAAGATGGAACAAAAAAGACAAATAAAAAATGAGAAAAACCCAAATCAGCCCCTGACAATTACCTCAAAAGACAACGAGGCCCCCGACAAAAAAAAAAAACCCCAACCCGGCCCCTGACAAAAAAAAAAAGACCCAACCCGGCCCTTGACAATTACTTCGAAAGGACAACGAGGCCCCTGTGCCAAAAAGAAATTAATATTTTTTTTTGGCACAGGGGCTAATCAGTCCCAAAAAAAATTATCAGGGGCTGGATTGGGTGTTTTTTTTTCTTGGGGGCCTCGTTGTCCTTTCGAGATAATTGTCAGGGCCGGATGGGGTATTCACTCATAAAAAATATATACAAGTTAACAGTTTAAAAAGAACATGCCTTTACAAAAATATACGAAAAAAAGAAACAAATCTAACAATAACCGAAAAAAAATACCACAAAAAAAACTAAGTCCATCAACTAAAACAAATATAAAAATAAAAACAACAAATAAAGATGCTCGTTGCGTGCACAACCTCCAACAATACTACCCTTTGTGGGAGCTAGATCAATGCAAATTAAATTATCATCTGATCTGGAACAATATGACATATATATATATATATACTGATGACCATGCCATTTAGACTACTTTATATTTATCCATTCGTATAAATAGGATGCTCCCTATATATACAAAATATTCTTTTCATCCGAAGATCTTTGGGATGAAACTTTAATTAATAATAATACAATAAGATTATTAATTGACAAATAAGATGTTATAATAAGAAGAATATTAGAGGCTAATAAAATTTGATATTTTTGACTAATAATTAATTGTTAATATTTAAAAATATATTATTAAATTATTAGATTACTTATTAAAATAATAAATTTTCCTTACCCTCGAAATTTTCTCTTCTAAGTTCTAATAATGGAGTAGTACTAATTAAAGAGCGCTCCGTCATGAATGGTGGTATGGGTGGACGCAATGGTTTGTTGAGTAAACCGTTAACCATCACGTCCATTTGACCATTTGGGATCCATTAAAATCATCCACTGCATGATAATCATTCTGATGACGAATCTTAAAAGTTAAAATTGATAAATATTAGCACTAGCTAGCTATGCAGCCATCCAGAAATAGAAAAAGAAACGTACGTGTTCTGTTATATATAATATATCACATCACAACATCTAATAATAAGAGCCCACAGCTTTTAATAATTTTGACTAATATATGATCGGATGTTATATACTATTGTGATATCGGTGAACTGGCGGCGAAAAGATTGGACAATTCGATTTTTTTGAGGAGAGAGGGGAACACAAATCGGACCGTCCGATCTGTGTTGAGCATACATATTTTAGACAAGGAATTCGGACCCACCAATTTTATGTATGTAATTTTTTTTTGCTATGATGTAACTCTAATCGGAGGGTCCGATTTAGGTTCTTTTAAAATTTGAAACGGTAAAGAAAGTGGTCGGATAGTCCGATTTCAATGTTTATATATACCAATTCCCTAACCGAGCTCTCCACTTCATATTTTTCTCATCACAATTTTCAAATCTTTTGAAGCTCCTCTCTTCTTCTCCGGTGTTTCAAAAAAATTAATATCAAAGTTAAAAGTGGTGAATGTAAGTATATTATCATGGATGATAGAGTTATGTTAACAGTATATTATCATGCATAGATTTTATTATAAACATTTGAAGGAGTGAAATTTGTATGTAAAAATCCATTAGATATTATTATTCCATTTACACTGTCCTTTGAAGAACTAAAATGTGTGATTTGTGAGAAGATGGATTCTCAAATACGTAGGAGAGTGTTGTGTATTTTATACAGATATTCTATATCAGTATTTGGTGGGTTCGTTCAATTTCAAACGAAATACGTGACCGATGAAGCGAGCATGCAAGAAATATTTTCAGTCTATCTTAAAAGTCGGTCCCAAATATCGTTCATCGAGCTGTATATTGAGTTCGAGCAATCTGCAACGGACAGAGATATTGAGTTAGAAGATTATAACAGTGATAGCGAGAAAGAATTTGAAAGTAACTATGAGGTCGTTGATCCGGGTGTAGACGAAGATCAAGCTGACGACACTATGGCGGCAGATGTGGCGACTATGGCAAATGCACTAGCAAACCAGCATCTATTTGAGGAGCCGACTTTCATGCAGTCATTGAATTTGGAGGCTATGCATACACTCTAGTTTCCTCAATATATAAATGCAGTTATATAATAATTTTAAATTATGATTTATACATAGATTTTGACGTTTGAGACAAATATTTAAGGATTATGTAAATAGGTAAAATATAGCATATAATTACCTGTTTAATTTTTATTTATCAAGTATTTATGTATGTTGAGGAATTTATTATTTCGCATTTTTGTGTAGCTATTAATTTATTAAATAACATTTGATGACTTAATTTATTAATTTGTTAAATTTTAAATGATTATGCTTGATTTACGGATCATAGATAGATTTTATTATTAAGACACGTATTTAAGAATTATTTATCAAAATATAAATTTTATGGTATGATTGCAGCAGAGCTTTCTGTTGTGACGAATGGTGAATTTACTGTCGGAATGGAATTCAGTTCTAGAGAGGTAGTGATTAAGGCGATAAAAGATTATACCATCCTTAAGTAGATTATCGGGTGCATGAGTCGGAACCGACGACATTCTATGCTAAATGTACCCAATACGGCGAAGGTTGTAATTGGCTGATCAGGGTTAGCAAAACGTCCAGGAAGTACTGTTAGGAGATAAGGAGGTACGATGGTAGTCACACCTGTACTAGGGCCACCATTTCTCAAGATCATTCGAAACTGGATTTCAACACAATTACATAAGTAATAAAGCCGTTGGTAGAAGTTGACCCATCTATAAAGGTGAAATCAATGATTGCGGAAGTACAGTCAAAGTTTAACTATACTATAAGTTATCGCAAAACATGGTTAGCAAACCAGAAGGCAACGGAGTCCATTTTTGGAGGTTGGAAAGTTTCGTACGAAGCTTTGTCCATATGATTTGAGGTCATGTGTCACAATGAGCCATCAACAGTTGTTCATTTTGAAACAATGCCTGCTTACTAGGAGAATGACTTAGTTCTTAATATTCGTGTATTACACCGAGTCTTTTGAAGTTATTACCCTTATATTAGAGCATTCAGACATTGTAAGCTAGTAGTGCAAGTAGACGAAACTCATTTGTATAAAAAATATAAGAATTGTTTGTTGGTTGCAGTTTCATAAGATGGCAATAACAATATCGTGCCTATTGTATTTGCAATAGTAGAGGGAGAGACATCTGAGACTTAGCACTTTTTTCTTAGAAACTTACGACAACATGTAGTGACATGTGATGGTGTATGTCTTATTTTCGATCGATACAAATCCATCAGGTCAGCTATTACTCGTAGTAACGGAACTTGGTCTCCTCCCAAAACTTTTTACACGTTTTGTATCAGAGCTTGATCCGCAATATTAAATCAAAATATTTGATAATAAAAACTTATATAATTAAAATGATCAAGATAATTAGTAATGTAGAATTCCAAACAATTGACGTCTTTTATTTCCTTTCTCCTTGGCATTATTAAAAGCTGGTGGTCCATTTTTTTTCTCCCAAGTCTGATTTCTACATCGACAATGGGAGAAGAGAAGAGAAGGTAAAGTTGGAGGTGAGTGAAGAACGAGTGAAATGAAAACGAAAAGGATGAGATTTTCACCGGATATACAAACAGGAGGCGGGATGCATGCATGTTTAACACGTGGCATACAGTGCACAAATTGGACGGTCCGATCGATTTATATACCTGCGATGTCTATAATCAAACCGTCCGGCGATTACTCTCCCAAATCGAATCGTTCGATTTGTTAATCACAGCCATCACACTTTTAGTTATACACCCCAAACTTCTATAATCGAACTATGAATAAATTACCATTTGTACCCATGAAAGATACAGACACGGACAAATATACCCATATAAGAATAAAACGACAATTGTAATCACGGAAGATGACTTTCGTGTGCCAAAAGTACCCTAATGGACTAATTGTGTAACCAACGTCGGGGTACTTTTGACACACGGAGATCATCTTTCATAGTTACAATTATCGTTTTATTCTTATATGGATACATTTATCAGCATCTGTATTTTTTATGAGTACAAATGGTAATTTATTCATCCAACTATACATAATCCACACTTGTTCCAATATCAAAATTAAAAAAAGTGTAGTATTGTTGTATATCACAAACCACAATCACGGGTCAACGCTCAATATCTCTGCATTGCCATTGCACGAAGCTAAGCTAGGGCTGTCATGCATCCTTCTATTTGAGGAAGAGAAGATCTAAATTATTATGATAGTCACATGAGTAATTAAGACGTGGGTTCTACTACCGACTTCAATTTAAACAACATTTATTTCTCCGCAATTAGCAACTTGAACTTTTATTTAATTTAATCGTGTGTTCTCTATTTTAAATTTTAAAAAGTTTAAAGCAATTTCAGGGTGATATATATACTCTCTTATATTTCTAGTAAGTGTTCACTTTTAAAGATGTACTTAAATAAAAAAAAATTATTAGAATTTGTTGAAATTATAAAATTAAAATTGAATTTGCAAAATTACTTTTTAGACTAGTATAATTAGAGGTGTTTAAATTTAAATCGATTCAAATTAAACCGTTCATCCAATCTAATTCAAACCGAAAATCGATTAAAACTACACTAATTCGGATTTGATTGGATTCTATTTTTCGTAAACCGCTGGATTGGATCGGATTTCGGATTTACTTTTCATAACCGATTCAATCCAGTCCAAATCGCACAATGTGCTATAATATTATTATTTTATTATTATATTTACAATTATATTTATAACATGTTCAATTTATTATACGTTTTTATATTATTTATGTATTATTATTATTTAATAAATATTTTAAATTGAAAATGTTATTTATTTATTTATTTTAACTAATTTATAATTTTATTTATATTGTTATGTTATCGTTGGCTTTTTAAGATATTGTTGAGACTTGTTATGTCATTGTTGATTATTTAAAATTTGATATTGAGACTTATTATATGTATTTAATTTTTTTAATTTACAAAATCATACCGCAAATTAAATCCAATCCAAACCGCTTGAAATTTGATAGGTTCATATCGGATTTTTTTTAAAAATCATCTAATCTAAACCACATCACAACTAAAATTAGTATTCGAATCGGATAAATTTTTAACTCAAAACCAGTGACGGACCCAAAAAAATTTAGTTGTGGGGGCAAAAAAATAATAAAATTTAGGTATAGATATTTTTTTTTGTTTTTCATAATATCCAATAAATTAAAAACTAATCTATCATAACTTTGAATTTTATTTAAGAGAGTCAATAAATTACTACACACACGAAATAAAATTCAAACTCCCAACACTTGTTTAAGCAGACGATTAAGCTAATCACTCGACGAACCCAAATTTATTTAGACATATTTAAAATTTTAAATTAGAACTATCTATACATATTGATAAGAATTAGAAACAAACACACAATCACTTATTATAGTATTTAAAATAAAAAAAAAAGATAATTTCACTCAATTTTATATTTAAAATAGAACGATTTATGCATGAACATGTTAGGCAAATCAAACGTAAATCGTGGCAGGGTCTCCAGAGTTAGAAGAAGAGCATAAATCGTCCCAGGGTAGTAGGTTTTACGTGTTAATGGGCTAACTCTCACTGGGCTGCCACGATTTATGCATTATTGGGACCCTATTGAGCCTGGCACGATTTATGTTTGTGTTCGTAACACTAACTGGGCTGGGATGATTTATGCCCAAGTTAGTAACCCTAATGGTATAAACAGGAAACACAAAATTACATAATCATATCTTTTTTCATTTCATGGAACACAAAATTACACAAGACATATGTGCCTTTATATAGGCAATGCTTCCCACTAAAATAATAATTTATGAATCACAAATCAATTTTGTAATGACCACCATTTTATGAGTTGACTTCATGAATCTTCTTTCAATTTGCATTCATGTAGTTTCCATAATCTTCTAATTTCAATTCAATTTGATTTTGAATTTCTTCAATGTTGTAAAATGTTGTAGTTGTGCTATTCTCTTGAGTGTTCTTCAAAAATCTTTAAGCTTCCGATATATTAGCTTCTAGCAATATCTAGCCAATTGATGATTATTGTATTCAACTCAAACTTTGCTTCTTCAATTCTTTAACCATGTTTCATGAAAATTCTAGCCCATACATAAATTTAGAGACAATTAGACCCCTACCCATTTCTGAACCTGACACGTCAGCATTTTCCGTTCAGAATTGACGGAAAAATACCCACAGGAATCAAAGTGGATCAATTTTATTTTGAGGGATCGCATTGTCATTCTTAAAAATAGACAGGGACCGAATTGGTACTTCACTCTTATTTGAACCACTCAAATTCCACACGTCTTGCTAACGACCAAACATTGGGTTCATGTCCATCCATCTCTGTAGCAATCGTTACATCAAAATGTCATTTCTCTAGTTTAGACCTTGTTGCTAGTGGGATATGCTTTAGAAATAGAAATATAGGAACATTGAATAAGCTAAGGGAGATATATGAGTATGTATGGCATTTATCTAAGGGCGAAACTCTCTGCCAAAATTGTGTCAATTGAAAATTTTTTAGGTTGTGACTGTGAGGCTGTGAGCCTGATAATGGAAGGCTATACGACTTATATAGCCAGTATTGAGAGCGTAAATTAAACACAAAAGTCAAAAATAATATCTATACAATTGTAATAATTCGTGTCATGCATGTGATAAGATTGAAATTATAATTTTAAGTTATTTTATTAAAATTAATTTAAATTATAATAATTTGACTAATAAAAAAGTAACATGTTATGCATTGTTCGTTTTTTCTTAATCTAGTGTTAAGTATATCAACTCTAAAATAATTATTAATCAATTTTAGTAATTTAATTTTTTCAATAAATTAGACATATATACTTAATGTGACCATAAATAACCTAGTAATACTTTCCATCAACAAATTTTTATTTGTTGTTTTACCGTAAGATAAGAATATATCAAAATCAGCTTAAAATGAACAACAAATTATTAGAGAATTCTAATGCACAAAGTTTTCTAATAAATAATAAATATTTAAAACTACTAATATTTATTTAATACACCATATGCTAATACTAAGAGTATTTTTTAAAAAGATATATTCGTAAAAATAGATATAATATAATTACAAATATAATATAAACAAATATGTTAAATAAAAAGTTAAATCAATATGCCTACCAATACCTTTATTAAATTTTACAAATTGGAGAATAAGTATGTATTCGGTTGTTTGGTGATCACATAGATAATTGAATAATTGAGTTGTAAATTGATTTCACAGTGTGCACCTTATTTTTTTTTTATTTCTAAATAAAAGCAAGAATTAAGTGAAATAAGTAGTAATATATAATGAAAAAGATAAAATATTTTGCATATGTATAGATAATTGTTACAAAATAAAATCTTATTATAAAATATTAAAATTTCACATACTCCAAATCATGAAGATCAACCACAATGTAATGGTCACTTCTTCCTATTTTTGATCATGATATAAGCTCTTCTTTTTCGGTCAAGAGTCCAATAACATCTAATTAAAAAAAATTAAAAGTATTAAATTAAGGACAAATAAATGAATAACATAATAAATCACTTATAAATTAAAGAAATTTTACCAATTTATTATATTAAACGATAAAACTAACAATATAATAATAAAAGGATATACCTTTAAAAAGTCGCAATACAATTTTAAACATTTGCATAAATAAACTATTAAAATTTATGTTATTGATAAAATGATGCTATTATATGATTTCTTTGCAAAAATTAAAATAAATAAAAAAATAATTTTGTGTAGATTAATACAAATTAATTACGTACCAAATAAGTTAGATTGTTTATTTGTTTGTTTCAATATATCAGCATGAGCAAGAAAATTGAAATGATTGTCAAGATAGAATTTTACGATCATCGACCGTATTTATTATACGTGACTCCTTCTTAAAAGTTATTCTACATACGTGTGCAGTCGGAATATAGATTTCACTTGATTCCTCAATTACAAAATCTGAGAAGACAAAGACCTTTCCCTCAATCACTTCATTCTCAAACATCTTTACCAAATAATTCTTGACTGAAGAATGAATTTTATCACAATATAAAACAAATTAAATATAAAAACTATTAGTACTTACAAAGCTATTAAATGGCACTGTCTTTTATTGCAATGGTTTACTTATTAAATAAATTTAAAATACGAACAAAAAATATTTATAAATTGGACCTAACATCACTTGAAAGAATCATGAAAAATAATCAATTAACTTTAACATCCATTAGAACCATTTCTATGTAAGCCGTCTTGCTCTTGTCAAATTTAGATGAGACTTTCCATAACCTTATAATTCTTGTTTTTATTTTCTAAACTTTTTCATCACATAATCTACCATAAGTAATACTATTGATAGAATCGTAGCTAGCAGCCATTAGGTATGAAAAATAAAATATAGAAAAAGAACAATGTCTAAATTATGAATTCTCTAAATGATAAATAATTGTAAAAATTTACTATTACTAATTATATCATTATATATATATATACACACACTTAAGTAAGTAGTTGGAGTTCGAATATCGTTTTGTGTGTATAACAATCTATTAGTTAGCGACAGACCCTTAATAAATAGAGTATCAATATGTGGTAGATTAGTCCTCGACTTGCCGAGTTAGGAAATTCGTAGAAAAAAACTGTATTTAAATTTGTCTTTAAAATAAAATAATTTTTCATTAATAGCAATACTTATGGACTTTTGTCTTTGTTGAAATTTACTTAGGACAATTTTGTTTGTTGATATCATATTCATTCTTGAAGTCAAAACAATATGATCGATATTGTTACTTGTTAAAATTTCACATTTTATGAAATAATTTTTAAATTTTCAAATTCATAAACTTATGTCATTACAAAAGTTATTAGATTGATTAATATTTTTTGATAACATGGTGTACCGAAACACCATCCTTGAGTATTAGTTAGTGTAAAAAGAAACCAATAACAGCTTTTGTTATTCAATATATAATTTATTCTATTGAAAAATAAATTAATATTTCTTAAAATTATAAATACATTTTCTTCTAATTTCTTACACTATTTTATTTGACAATATTTACCGTTAAAAAATAACAAATGACCATACTATATAGGGATGTCAATGGCGGGGTGGGGCGAGGGATGCCTCCCTGCTCCCCGTCCCCGCCCCCAGAATTAATCTCCGTCCCCACCCTGTTCCCCGCCATGGGGAATAATTGTCCCCATCCCCGTTTTCCGTGTTCCCGGCATTCTCCGCGTGGCCCCATTTCCCATCTCCCTATATTTAACATTCATATGGAAATTATAATAAAAAATATTAAAAAAACCAAAAAATAAACTACAAAATTTTATTACAAACACACAAACATATCTTATTCAAGATTATAAGTCCAGAAATATAACATAACAAATCATAGTCCATAAAATAAAATCTTGAACAATAGGGTTAGGGTTTTTCAATGAGTGAAATTACTAAAAGAACCTCTATATTAGAAATAAAGTAAGGATTATTAAGTAAGTTCAAAAATTCGGGGAATTATTGGGGATGGGGTGGGGATCCCCGCTTGGGTCCCCGCGCTTGTCTCGGAGGAATTTCGCACCCCATCCCCACGGAAAAAATTTCCCACCATTGGGGCCCCATTCGGGGCGGTCTCCGCGGGATCCCTACCTCCTGGAAATTTTGACACCCCTAATACTATCCTACAATATATATGATATACAAAATAATTTCTTATCTTGAAATGAATTCTGGTTAGTGAGATAAAATTTAAAATATTTTTTTTTACTCTATTTAAATTTAAATTTAGAATTGATTAACAACTCATCCTTTTTTAATTTCAATAAAAAAATAAATTGGTTAGATGCAAAATTCATGTATATATTAAGATTATCTATTTTAATTATGTGAATAATTATTGTTATTTTCACTTTTTTGTTATATTAGAAAATAATATTTAAAACTAAAAAAAGAGATAATTGATTTTTTTAATTTGAATTAAAAATGTCTTATAAATATATCCAAATTTTATATATACTAAGTGTTATAATATTAAACACTATAGTATTTGCTATAATAATAACTCAAAATATTAATCCAAGATATATTTGGACCTAGTAAGACATCAACGCAAGCAAGATCAACTAAATCCATTGTTAGGGTCCCAAATCTGACTTAGGTTCATTACCTTAAAGGCCCAACGCAGATGAAGTCCACGTGTCCCCTCTTAAATCGGCTCAGATTGGATCTCCGTTGCTAGTTAGATATGGTAATGAGTACTCAGGGGAGCGTGAGAAGCCCTCTTTCCATCCCTCACTCCTATTTTTAAAAAAATGCCCTCGTTCCTTCTCCGTCATTGCAAGTTCCTATTTAATTACCCCTTAGGGAACGCAGAGCTTCTCGGGTATCTACGAATATTCTTTGAAAATTTTTTAAAACAATTAACACAAAAAATATAATATAATAATCATAAAATAAACAATTCAATATAATTCAACATAATTTATAACATATTCGTTATGAAAAATAATATTTCAAAAGGAGAAAACATAAAAACATATTCCAATATAATAACATAACATAATTTTTTGAAATGATATTGAGCAACGTAGTGACAAATTTGAAAGGCAGAAAAATTGAGTTAGAGAGAGAGAGGATCGAGGCTGAGAATGAGTCTGGAAGAAAAAGGAAAATTTCGAATTGGAGGCAGAAAGTAGGGTTACTAAATTCAAGAAATGGATTCATGTATATATAAGTTAGGATAAATTAATAATTTTATATTCGCGTATATTTAATAGGTTCCATGGGCGCAGGTACTTATGTCCGTGTCCCCATTAGGGGTGGCAAATGGAAAAGCCCATCCTGTCTTGCCAAAAGTCCGTCATCTGGTGGGCTATCCCGCCCTGTCCCGCCTAATAAGGCGATCCTAAATTTCTCCCCCGTCCCGCCTAATGGTAGGCTGGCGGACTCTCTTTTTTTTATAAATCATTAAATAATAAATAATATATATAATTTCACAACAATTTCAATAAATTTATAATTTCTAAAAATATAAAAAAAATTATAATTTTTAAATTCACACACATTAAAGTCTTTATAATTATAAATATGTAATAAACATAATTATAAACCAAATTTTTTGAAACAAAATAATAAAATCAACGTTGTCCAAAGTAAAACAAATATTATCCAAAATATATAATTAAACATCTTCAAGTTTATAATCAATCAAACATAAAACATAATCCAAAATATAACTTAGAACATTTTCAATTATCATCTTCATCTTGTTGTAGATCAATAACATCATAGAAATTTGTAAAAAAAATGGCCCTGACAAAATAAAAACTTGGCCCAGCGGAGAAGTCTGACCACGCTCCGCCTCGCCAAAGCCCATAGATTAGGCGGTGCGGGGGTAGGCGGGCTTTTTAAGTTTGGCGGTCTCAAATTTCCATCTCAACCCACCTTTTTTGGCGGGTTATGCGGATCAGTCTGTTTGCCGCCCCTAGTCCCCATCCATTTTCGCATGGCAGGTTGTGAGGATTTCACGAGTCCCCATCTATCCCCAAAATGCGAGTAATCCCTACAAATACCTGTTTTGGTTGTTTTTGTGGTCATCCCTATTGTTAGCATTCATTAGTTCGTGATGTGGAGCTATTCTAGCCACTCAATAAATTTTCAAATAATCAAAGTTTAGGTTATATCATTTTTATGAAGTCACATGTATCCTTATTATAACAATATTAATAGAAGATAAATGGATACACATTAAGATATTCTTTGGATATAAGATGAAAAATAAGAGGAAAGAAAGAAAATGAAAAGAAAATGATATTTTTTTTTGTGTGTTGTTTAGACGAAGAAGAAGTGAATGGAAAGAAAATAAAAAAAAATTTTTTTTGCTTGGATGGAAGGAAAAGTAAGAAGAGAAAAAATTATAATAGAGTAAAATTATATTAATATTTTTATATATTATATATAAATTATAATTCAAATGGTAACTCTGTATTTTTACCCATGTTTGCACTTCTGCATCAGTTTTCTTCGCAACTTTGAAGAGAAAAAATTTACATGAGCTCCACATACACTTTTATGTTTTTCATTCAATTTTTTTGTTGATCCAAACAATAAAAAAATTGATTTTTTCATCCATTTTATTCTCCACCGTTTTATTTTTTTACAAAGTCTTTTAATCCAAATAATGCATAAATAAGTCACTTTTTCATATATATATATAACAATAACTAATATCACATATTAGGTTAATTTA
>NC_029787.2:129987239-129989994 GCF_000816755.2 Arachis ipaensis | reverse complement strand
TAGAAGATCACTCTTTACTCTCTAAAGTAAAATTCAAACTTTAGAGGATCTAAATCCGAATTTTATATAATAAAAATTTAACTATGGAATTGAAACTAAGATAAAGTGAAATACAATAAATATATGAGGAGTGAAAGTAAAATAAATAATTAAAAATAAGGTAATAAAATAATTAAAAAAAAGTAAAAAAGACAGAAAAATAATGTATGTAATTGATAAAATTTATTGTAAAAAAATTAGTATAATCAATGAATATAAAAGAGGGAAGACAAAAATTAAGATATATTTTTGTTAAAAAATTCAAGAAACACATTGTGAAGAAGAACTTATTAATCAAGTTTTATGAAAATATTATAAAAAATTTAAAATAGTAAATAAAATAGTAACTCCTTTAAGAATTATTAATCAAAATACATAAATTTAATTTTGTTGCTAAATTCTATATTACTTTTAAAATTTTAACGTAATTAAGCCTAATTTTTACATTTTGAAAAAAATTTACTTGAAAAGATTAATATGTAAATCACATTATTATTACAGAATTACCTTTTTAACATAATTAGTAGTGTTTATTTGAACCATTAAATTTAGCTTCTAATGATGTTAAAGTCAACATATTTTATTATCTTGTGCCTTCAAAGAATTTACATGACTGACATAAAAATATGACAATTAAAAAAAATTCATTACAATGGGTATATTTTAACAAATATTCTTCTATCTAATACTATAAAAAAATACATCGGCCACTTTGAAAAATTGAGATATATTCACCAAACAAACAATCAATAAAACACCCATTCGTACATTCTCATTTTGGGTACATTTATACATAAAGAAAAAAAAGAAGAAGAAAAGAAGAGTTGAAATAGCAAGAGCAATAAAAATCACGATTCTTATAATTTTGTGTGGCCATCTATATATAGTAGACCAGACAACTATGATTATCTAACAAAATTAATTTGTATTTATTGCACTCAACTTGAATAAGTAAGAAATTATCTTAGTTTAGTTTAGTCTTTAATTCACATTATTTGAATTTATTAGTTCAATATATATGATTTGATTTGATTTGATTTAATTATTAGTTGAAAATATCTTAGTTGCCTATTTTATTCATAGATTTATTATTTTAATGAGTAATAAATTAATCAAATTAATTAATTAATACACACAATAAATTTGGTTTAATAAAAAAAATAAATTAAAAAATACTATCAGAATATTAAAAGAAATAAATTAGGAAATACTACCAAATCAAATTGATATAAATTATAATAAATTATATGATATTTAGATATCTAATTAAATCAATTAGTTGATACAGTTAGTTTATTGTAATAACTTGTATTTAATGAGTTAAAAGAAATAAATTAGGAAACACCCTTAGAAGCATGCCACGTCAGCTCCATCATTAAATGCAGAAATCTGATTTTTATATAATAGAATAGATATAATAGATAATAAAAATATTTTCTTAAATTAGTATAATCAGATACAGTTAGTAATAACTTGTATTTAATGAGTTAAAAGAAATAAATTAGGAAACACCCTTAGAAGCATGCCACGTCAGCTCCATCATTAATCATTAAAATCCGATTTTTATATAATAGAATAAATATTTAATATCTAATTCTTTTTATCGTATTTTTAAATCTTTCGAGGACTTATTTTGAAAATTTAGGTGTGTTTAGTAAAATAGCTTTCAAATTTTAAAAATACACAAAAATGTAAAAATTTAATTTCGATATTAATTAATGGATGATGTTATATTAAACTTTTTAACTTTGATAAGTACAAGCTAACTTTAAAATTTTTTTTCTTAAGTGCTTTTAAAAGCACGTTAACTTTTAAATGCTGCAAGCACAACTACATGAGTTTTTTAATTTATCAAATACAAAACCTTTTTGAAAAGCTTTACCAAACCAAACCTTGTTGCTTATGCTTGTTGAAACCATCTTTAATTTAAGAGGTAAATACCATATCGGTACCCGAAAGATCTGGCGTTGATAAAGTGGTACCTGACTTTTGTTATTGACAAAATGGTCCTTGAAAGATTTTAAATTTTGACAAGCGTGCCCTCGAGCTCGTCGGAACACATCTCTGGCGAGCATGATGCTAACGTGGCCACCGTGTTTTGATGACCTGGCAAAACCTCCAACCCTAATCCCTTCCCTCCCCAACGCAGTCCCCCCGCCCCTTCCTCAATGGACTCTCTTGCCATCACACTCTTATTCTCTTGCTTTTTCCAGCAACAGTAACAAAGATGGCGGGTCGGTTCTCTGACGAAGATGGAAGGTTAGTTATCCAGAGAAGCAATCGGCGCCGTTGGAGTGCTCATTGGAGTGCTCATGACTATTCTTCTTCTCTGAGCTTCTCAACTGCGTCATCCCTTCAACACCTCAATCGCCCACACCGTGCCTCTGCTATCTACGCTGCCTTAATCCCTCGCCCTGCTCTCACTGCCAGCCGCTCAACCGCTGCCCTCAGTCCCTCGGTGTGGTCTTCTCTATTCATCCACCACCAGTGCGACCTTCACCACTGTCTTCAGGAACCATGTTGGAGTGAGAGAGGAAGGAAAATATCAAGAGTAGTTTCAAAAATCCAAAGCTCTAAATATTATTGCTTCAACAAAATCCCAAAATAAAAGTGAGAAGGAAACTTGGTGCTACTGTGAGAGTCTATAAATGGAAGTTCAGAGAGAGAGAGAGAGAGAGAGAGAGAGAGAGAGAGAGAGAGAGAGAGAGAGAGAGAG
>NC_029787.2:129984679-129985601 GCF_000816755.2 Arachis ipaensis | reverse complement strand
GTCAAGAGGGTGGGAGATCGGATCATCTCTATCAAACTTGTGGTGGAGGGAGGTGCTTTCCATGTGATTAGCGCCTATGCACCGCAGGTGGGTTCGGACGAACAACACAAGATAATGTTTTGGGAGGATCTAGAGAGTTTGGTTCAAGGCATACCTTTGGGAGATAAGATTTTCTTAGGAGGAGATTTAAATGGCCATGTTGGGAGAGAAGTAACTGGATATGGGAGTATTCACGGAGGCCATGGTTTCGGGGTGATCAATGCCGAGGGTAAAACTATTTTGAACTTTTCCTCAACCTTTGATCTTCTCATCGCAAATACATGTTTTAAAAAGAGAGACGAACATCTTATAACCTATAATAGTGGCATGACAAGCTCTCAAATCGACTTCTTCTTGTTGAGGAGAGTCGACCGAAAATTTTGTATTAACTGTAAAATTATTCCGGGAGAGAGTTTGACAAGACAACATAGGGTGATCGTCATGGATTTTTGCGTTGAGCAAAAGTTGAGGAAAAGACATCATACGAAGAACCCAAGGACGAGGTGGTGGCGGATGAAAAGTGAGGAACAAAGAAGCTTCCTAAGACGGGTAGGAGAAGAGGCAAAGTGGGATGGGAATGGAAGCGCGGAAGAGATGTGGAGGGAGATGGCAGAAGTTATTAGAAGAACAGCAAAAGAAAGTTTTGGT
This sequence comes from Arachis ipaensis, assembly GCF_000816755.2. Classification (NCBI taxonomy): domain Eukaryota; kingdom Viridiplantae; phylum Streptophyta; class Magnoliopsida; order Fabales; family Fabaceae; genus Arachis; species Arachis ipaensis. The sequence goes on along the minus strand of NC_029787.2, from coordinate 129,984,914 downwards.
GAATCTAAAAGAATAGGACCAAGAGACAAGGAGTCTTGGTGGTGGAATGCGAGTATACAAGAAAAGATAAAGATAAAAAAGGGAATGCTTTAAAGAGTGGTCTTTATGCCGCAATGCAGATAATTGGAAAAAATATAAGGCGGCTAAGAAAGAGACAAAAGTGGCTGTAAGTGAAGCAAGAACAAGAGCATATGAGGGTCTCTACCAGTCTTTGGGCACGAAAGAAGGAGAAAAA
>NC_029787.2:129980837-129984605 GCF_000816755.2 Arachis ipaensis | reverse complement strand
TTATGGAAGGTTTTAGAAAAGAGGAGAGTAAGGATCGCATATATTCGGGCAATTAAAGACATGTATGATGGGGCCACAACTTGTGTGAAGACCCAAGGTGGTGTGACAGAAGAATTCCCTATTGGTATAGGATTACACCAGGGATCATCCTTAAGTCCATACCTTTTCACATTAGTCTTGGAAGTACTCACAGAGCACATCTAAGAGCCTATGCCATGGTGCATGCTTTTTGCTGATGATATCGTCCTTATGGGGGAGTCAAGGGAAGACATAAATAAGAAGTTGGAGTTATGGAGAGAAGCTCTAGAAGTGTATGGTCTGCGCATAAGCCGTAGCAAGACGGAATATATGGAATGTAAGCTCAGTCTGAGAAGGGAAAACCCCAATATAGAGGTGAAGATTGGAGAAAACACCCTACGAAAAGTTAAAAGTTTTAAGTATCTTGGGTGCATCATACAGGATAATGGAGAGATTGAACAGGATGTAAATCATATGATCCAAACAGGTTGGTCAAAATGGCGGAGTGCATCTGGTTTTATATGCAACAAAAAAGTACCTTTAAAACTTAAAGGTAAATTCTATCGCACCGCTATAAGACCGGCTATGCTGTATGGTACGGAGTGTTGGGCGGCTAAAGGGGAGCACGAACATAAGCTGAGTGTGGCAGAGATAAAGATGTTGAGATGGATGAGTGGTCATACGCGATTGGATAAAATAAGGAATGAAGATATAAGGGAGAGAGTTGGAGTAGCACCCATTGTGAAAAAGATGATTGAATCGCGTCTCAGGTGGTTTGGACATGTGAGAAGAAGACAGATAGAACATCCAGTCAGGAGGGTGGATGAGATGGAAGATGGACAAAGGACGAAAAGTAGAGGAAGACCTAAGAAGACCATCCATGAGGTGGTCAAACGAGACCTACATGTAAACGGTCTCTCTGTAGACATGATACATGACAGAGCACAATAGCGTTGTTTGATTCATGTAGCCGACCCCATTTAGTGGGACAAGGTTTTGTTGTTGTTGTTGTATTATTATTATTGCATAATAGGTAATCAGTCAGGTGAATTATTATTATGAAGTCACGTTAATTATGCTTGAAATTGATATAATTGCTATAATTATCATATACTCTCAATCATATCGATTATATCAATTTAACTATATTAATTATATTCAAATTATTAGTTAATTATTTTAATAAAAATTCTTGCTATAATTAAATTATTCCTATGTTATTATCTTGTATCAGTTGTTATAATTAATTCAATAAAGATATTTATTCGATATATATGTTATTTATATTAATTATATGTCAATATTTATAAGAATGAGTTAAAAAAAGTGATATATAAATATATATAATATTATTTTTATATAAAAAATAAAAATAAATGGATATAAACTGTATTATAAAAAAAATAAAGCCTATATATAGGAATAACGAAAAACTCAAGTAATTATTTATTAGTTTTTATGGTTTCTATTACGCTTAATGAAAATTGAGTGATCTAAAAAATAAATATGGAGGTGACATGCACACGTATATTAATATAGAAAGAATATATATTCAAAACACAAATTTATCATTTATCTTCATTAAATATTTAAATTAATTCAGTTAAATGAGTGTTTTAATAAAAGGATAGACTATTATTATTATTATTAAAATAAAAAATATCATTAATTGATAATTAGTTTGATAATATATTAAATATTAATTTGATATAATTATAATGAAAATATTTTTCCAAAATAATATAATCATACATTATTTATGAGCTAATTATAATGCAATTAACGATATTATTATAACATAATATCTATTTAATATTAATTTAATATAATTATAATGAAAATATTTTCCCAAAATAATATAATCATACATTATTCATGAGCTAATTATAATGCAATTAAAGATATTATTATGACATAATATTTACTTTATTTCTATTACACTTTGTATATATCATCAAAAGATACACGTTTTATTATTTTTTCTAGATAAAATCTGTTTTTATCGGCAAAGAAATTGTGTTTAGGTCAACGATTTACTATATGTTTAGGTAGAGATTTTTTTCGAATATAATAAAAATACAATTAAAGAAATAAAGGATAAAAATAAACTTAAATATATCGAACAGTACTTCATTTTGTTAAAGTATTTAAAAATAGTACATCCACGAAAAATAATCATAATATATAAATTGAGACAATAATTTAAAATTCTCTAATACTAATTTAATCAAATACTAATATTAAAACCAAATTACTTAAACAATATTGATTCTATTCTAGTCCTTAGTCAGGTATAGAATAGAGTCATTCTCGTAACGACAACCAACTGAAACAACATCGTAAGTTTGAACATTTAGAATTCGTGCAAATTCAGACCATCCTCGTGTTAAATAAGCTCCATCATCCGCTATCCATGCAATGCGGCAAGGTATAGTATTGTCATACCGAGAAACCAAACTAATCCTTATTCCCCTCAATGGCATTGCATGCAAAAGAAAGCCGATAATTTCTGAAAAAAAATCACAATATGTTATAAAATTATTCTAATAACGAAAAGTTTAAAATAAGAAAATTTAAATATATTACCAATCGTTGAAATTGCATATCCGAGTTTGTCACGAATTTAGCAAAATTAAACTTAAACTGAGGGAATATGCTCCACTTCGAAGATTTTTGGGCAGACGTAAAAAGCATGGAGGGGATGGAACTTGAACTTGCCCTGTAAAGTTCCGTGAAAACAATTACTCAATCAAAAATCGAGCTGCTCCCAAGAAAGCTAACTTTAACCACATTCCATTAGGTTGGTCATAATAGGTGAGTAGATCCAACCATCCTTCAGAAAAGTAGAGATTATTGCTCCTTTTTTTGACGCTTACATCCATGTAGTTGGAACCCGAATCAGTGAAGACAACTCGATGAGGTATTTCATGGATGTGATGCATTGTAAGCGATTGTGGCAAAAGACAATCGAATTGGAACATTAGACGATAAGAATAACTTAGAGTAACAACAATTAATAAATTATCAAAAGAATAATATAATAGAATGAGTATATGAAAAACATTATAAAAAATTATAAATTGTACCTTAAAAGCATCAACTTCAATAAAAAACGAAGAATACATTCTTATTATATGAAGTAGTTAAAAAAATATATAAAATTATGAGTTGACTCTCAAATTTAGATTCATGTACCACATAAAAACACTATATATAGACTTTAGTAAAACAAAATAAATATATAAATTATTTATTATTAAGGTAATTTTTTATTATATACAGTAATTATGCATCATATATTAATTTTGTTAAAACTATATATTTTTATCATATCATAATTAGAATCATTATCTTCTATCATGATCAGAGAAATCTTGGACAACAAATAAGAATATTATACCCAAAAGAATAGATGGTTGAAAATTTGATTTTAATATAGTACAATAATAATCATAATTAGAGTCATTATCTTCTATCATGATTAGAGAAATCTTGGACAATAAATAAAAATATTATACCTAATATACATTGAAATAGAAAAGGGATAGAGATATATTATCATGGACGGGTATAATAACTTAAAATGTTTGAAATAAATATCATAAGAAAATAGAATTATAACGGGTTAAAGTAATAAAAAAAATAACTTGTACAATTATTATAATTTTAAGTTGTTACTTTACCCACGTGATAATTTCAATTTTTTTTTTTATTATTATTATTATTATTATTATTATTATTATTATTATT
>NC_029787.2:129966879-129980742 GCF_000816755.2 Arachis ipaensis | reverse complement strand
TTAGAGGAAAAACGGACTTACGAGGGATCGACACGTCACCTTTATTAGCTGGGAAAAAACCTAATTTTAGTATATTAAGTAGATACTAAAATTCAATTATCAAATTAATTATTGTGCAATTAAATTAATAGTAATCAACTTTCTATTTTATTTCACTAAAAATATTAGTCTCCAGACTTTTTTTTTGACCTTTTTTTGTATGGAAATAAAAGTAGTAATATACCCTAATATTATAATTTTTGGTGTTTTTCAAAATTATAGAAAATACACAAATCGAAAGGTCTAATTTTTGTACTTCAATTTTTTTAATTTTTTTTAACAAAAATCTCTCAGTTTGATTTCTGTACTTTACAAATTGAACGGTTCAATTTCTGTTTCTCTAATTAAACGGTTCTACATTTGAGAATAACATCTCAATAGTCTACATTTCAAAAAAATAACATTGCCACTCTAATATCAAAAGCAAAAAGTGTATATTATTTGGTCAAGCAACCAATTTCGTCCTTCTCTACACTCCTTTACGTATTTTATTGGAACAGAGAAACGTCCCTATAGAACCAAACATTTACCCAACATAAAACAGGAATGGTTGTTTCTTCCACGATAAACAGTCTAACTCTAAGACTTTGTTTGGATGGAAGAAATTAAGTTAAAGAAAGTAAGTGAAAAAGAAATAAAAAAGAGAAAAAAAAAGTCAAAATTTATTTGTATGGAGGAAGAAAAATGTATATAATTAATTTTTCTTTTATTTATTTGTTAGAAACAAAAGACTAAATTGAAGAAAAGATTTGGGTATTTATAAGGGCTAAGAGAATCGTAATAATAAATACGTAATATTTTATAATAAATATTTAGATATACTAAATAATTCTAATCGATCCTAATTATATTCTAACGTCCCCTCAAACTCAAATGGCTTGAGTTTGAAATATATTTAAAACAACGAAATAAAGAAAAAAAATTGCATAAATTGATAAAACGGGTGCAGACGGAACTGCCGGAAGGAAGCGCAGAATGAAGTGCCGCTTGTCTGAAAGAAGCGCGGAAGTACAAACGAAACTGCCAGAAAGAAACGCAGAACTACCACAAGGAAACATAGATGAAACTGTCACGAGAAAACGCAGACGGAACTGACACGAGAGAACACATAGAACTGTCATGAGAGAACACAGACGGAACTACCACGAGAAAACGCAGACGGAACTACCACGAGAGAACTACCGAAAGAGAGCGAAAACTATATGATTTCTTCATGAGAATAGGTAAGCAGCGGATGACAATGGTGTTTGATCATACGACTCAAAAAAAATACAAGACAGAGAAAATAGGCTAGTCGGTGAGGTAAAAAAAAGCATCAAAGATGTGACAAAAGGGAAAGAAGAATGGCATAGAAAAAAAATGCAAAAACTACGGCGATTTCATCGCAAAAAAACAACCTATCATCTTCAGGAGGATACCATAGCTCTGATACTATATTACCATGTTAGAAACAAGAGACTAAACTGGAGAAATGATTTGTGTATTATTAAGTGTATTCAAGTTGTCTATTCAAATTGTCTGAAATAATACCATATAGAACGATATTTTAGGGGCTAAGAGAATCATAATAATAAAGACGTAATATTTTATAATAAATATTCAAATATACTAAATAATTCTAATTGATCCTAATTATATTTTGGGTGTAGATTATATATATTCCTATTTTATCAAAGAGTTTTTACATGGAAGAATTGATATCTCAAAAAAATCTTATAATAAGAATTTAGATTTTTCACCATAAATTCTATATATTAAAATTTTCTAACTCATTATATTAATGTTTTTATTGAGAGCCAGCCAACCATAAAAAACTATCTGCAAAAGATTCTAATAATTGGTAAAAGGTGGAGTGAAGTGTGATAGTTTTTGAAATGCTTACTCTTAATAAAGGGAAATAGGGAATGCTGCTAAACATTTTGTGATGCTACTTGAAAATCAACTACAACTAACTATAAGTAGATTTTCTTATTTTCCTATTTGAACTTGAATATAGAAAAACTTGAAACATGATTAATAAGTAATATAACTATTTAAACGCTCTAAAAAGAAGTTACACATATATAAACAAATATATTGTCACCTAACCTTAATAAACCTTATTTATCATTGCTCGAGCGACTTAACAATTGAAACTTATTTGAAGAAGCAGCATATCTAGCAGAAAATCCATGGCGCAACGATTCTTCGTCGTCCTCCACGCAACCCTCGTCGAAGTTTTGAGCATAGCTTAAAGGGTCATACCTAAAACCACCGACGGATTTGTAAGCGCCGCCGGCCGATCTCTTCCTCCATGGAAGCTTAAACTTGAAACGCCCGAAACATGAAAGCAACCCTCCTTCTACTTTGCTTCTTGGAGATGAAGATGATGAACTATTTCTCTCCATGGCTTGAGATAATTTCTACCTTCATCGAATAATGAGTTTATTTTTTTGGCTCTTGTCTTGTTCCAAGCTTCCAACACTTCTATTTTATGCTATGGATTTTAGTGTGTGGTAGAGAAAAGTATTATTTAAGCAGAAAATCTCATAGCATTTCGCGTGTTTATTTATTATTATCTGACACACGGACACGAGACACGCTAATTTTAAAATCTTATATGACACGGGAACATGCATTATTTTTTATTTTTATTAAATTATAAGGGTGATTTAGTAAAAATATTGATATGATATGTATTTAAAAAAAAATTAATTATTAATGTGGAAAATATAATCCATGTGTTGTGTTTTAATTTGTCCATATTTTTATTATATCGGTATGTATAAATTTTTTATCGTACCGTAACAAACACCTTATAATATATTTGTTTTATACAATTAACTTAAGTTGACCAAATAGTTAACTTATTTGTTCACTTAAATAAATATTAAAAATTTTGAATTTCACTTTCTATATATAATAATTCATTGATAATTGATAGATCTTCAATAATAGCATAATACTTATTTATAGCAAATGTTTAGTTAATAAAAATTATTTAATTAAGAATAAACACTTGTCTGTGTTTTTATTACAGCTAATAATTAATTAAAGAGATAAAACACAAAGCACAAAGAAGAGAGTGGAACCTTATTGGGTGCTCTTTCAGTCTCGTGATATGAATTTTATAAAACCACATACGATCGATAAATACATCAAATCATGTCAAATAATATTACAAGAATGAGTTATCGTTTCCACGAGAATTAATAGATTAAGCAAGTAATAGTCAATTGATTATTTTAGTCAGATAAGTATAAACTTAAAATTTCAATAGCAAATAGCATGAAAGCAGAGAATTTAACAAGAGCAAACTAAAATTAGTTGAAAAAGTAATATGAATAAAAGAGTTAAAGTTTCAAAGATGTTAAAATTTTCGAAAAAATGCTTTTCACTTTCTATCTTGATTATGCAAAGATGTATCTATGGTAAATCATTAGCAGTCAAACTCCAATTTCTTGATAATTCAATTTCTCTTTAATCTAATTAATCGCTAATCTCTTAGTCAATTATTTAAGAAAAGAGGTGAAGCGCTTTCACTGATTTAAGAATCACACAATTCACAAGAATTATTCCTAGTTGATTCGATAGATGTCACTTATTAAGTCTAGTTTTCAAACTTAAGAACTGTGAGAAGAAGTTTTCAAGATTAATTCAATTAATTAACTTTTCCAAGATATTAAAAGAATTTAAGTAAGAGAAGAATTGTTTTTCAACACATTCAAATTCTTTAGATGAAAAACAAAAATATTTTCTTAAGAAAATATCAATGCATTAATCAAAAGTAGAAAAATTAGAATATTTATCTATAGGAATCAATAGAATTCCTAACCTTAATCGAGGAAATTAGTAGCTCATGCTAGCTTTAAGAGAAAACCTAAAAATTATGAATGGTCAAAACTGCCAAAGAAGCGAATAAGGAAGAAACAATAACAGAGGAAGAAGAAGACGACTCACGTGTGTGGCTCCTCTCCTATTATACTAATTCTAAAAACTACTACTTCAAAATTTAAAATAATAAAAAAGAAATTAAATCAAATCCAATCTAATTAATTAAGTCTTAATAACTCTTAATTAGCGTATGATCTTTCTTGTAATTGAAATTCAAAACTTAGTTCCTTGCTTAGTTGAAATCATGGGCTTGAAACTTCAATTTTGGACCAACAAAACGCTTGAAGTTGGAGAAATTAGTGAAAGATTAGGAAGGATTAGTAAAGCATTGAAGGTCCTGAAAGGTGACCCATTTGGTACGTGGGACGTGCCTCATGTAGCCTTGCAACGTGGCCTAAATTTTGAGAGTGTGGCCTCTGTTTCAAACTTGACGTCCTACGGTTGTGCCTCTCACGTCCTACAACTGCTTCCATAGGCTCCAATTTGCCCTTTGTTTGCTCCTAGGCGTCCCACAGTAAATTCTCACGTCTCACGGCTTGGTGAAATCGTGCGTACGCATGCCAGATATGTACGCATGATGTTCCTTGTGGTGCTAGTCGTCCGTACGCATGCTAGATGTGTACACATGACACTCTTTAATTGCTCCCAAGTAGCTTCAGTTTCTCTCTTTGCGTTGCACAGCTAGGTTCCTGCATACAACGGCTAGTGTTATTGTGCGTATGTATGCTAGATGCGTACGCATGATACACTTTTTGCATCTCTTGATTTTTGTTTTGTGCTTTATTTTAACACCTTTTTACACATACCAAAACTCAAATCAACTCTAAAAAATATTGATTAGAAGTATGAGTATCTTAATAAAAATAAGGAAATCACTAACTTTATTCAAAGAAATAATAACTAAAAACAACTAAAGATGTTCATGCATCAAAACACCAAACTTAAGATCTTACTTGTCCCCAAGTAAGAAAAGAACTATGCATAAGGAGTCCTCTAAATTGGAGTGGGTTGAAGAATTGCTTGACATTTCACTGAGTGAAGTGATCAAGTGATAATGGGGTGGACTTCGAATTGTGTGATATTAAGGTTAACTCCTTAATTTTGTCTCAAGATTTGCTCGACACAAGAACACCACAAACACTTAACTGGAGAATTCTTTGAGTCCGTACTTCTTTTTATTCTTCCTAGTTATTGGTGCTCCGAGCCTTTGGCTTCTCTTTTATTTGCACTTGGTTTTGACTCTAAATGTTCCATTTCAAGATTTTTTTGATACAGTCACACCATAAGCACTTAATTAGGAAAACAACTATTTGAGCTTTGGTTCTTTTTTACCTTCCTAGTCATTGGTGCTCAGAACCATGAGTCTTGCTTTTTGTTTTTCTTTCTTTTATTTTTTTGCTACTTCTTGATTTTATAGATTTTTAAGCACCTCTATAATACTTCTCTAAACTTTATTCCATATCGTAGAGCTCTCCATGTAAGTTTTCACAAACATATAACCTCATGACACAATTATACTATCAGAACTTCCACTTCTCTTAATTTTTTACTTGTCTCAATTTTTTTATTTGTATACTTAAATAAATATTTTATTTTTCTATATCTAATTTATCATCATTAATTTGATTGTAGTTTACAGACTTTTTTTTTCCAGAAAATTCTATGGTATGGATTGTAAAAAACATCCACGTATATAGATCTTAGGTGTTATGCTTTCTTGTGTGACGCGTAATAGAGAAAACTTAATGACAACTTCAATTAATGCAACTAAAAAACTGACACCACCGCAGAGTTTCTCAAAGCTTTATCTCATAAGTCATAGTAGCAGCATAATTAGAAGGAATAATCAAATATGCTAAGTAAAAAAATTGACTAAACTATCAAAAATACCCATAAAAAATTGATTTGTTAATAAGGATAACCATAAAAGATCATAACCCATGACATGTCCACATAAGTTTAATCTCGTGTATAAAACTAACCAAACATGATATAGCCTTCACAAAGTACTTTACGTGGGCAGTTTTCTTTCACATTGGCCCAATTGGGAACAATATGAACCTTAATTCTTTGCTCTTCGTTAAAACCCAATATTCGTAAAGTGAAACCCTTCTCAATACAGCCATCCATCATTCACAGCTACTCAACACTAATATAGTTGAAAGAATTTTGGAAGAATTTTAGCAATGTCAAAGAGAATAATAACCACAAGCAAAAGTTGCAGTTTTTTAGGAGCTTCAATTTTAAAAATGAAGAAAAAAAAATTTTAGATGAAAGATATCACTGTGGTGAATATGCTGTATTATTGGAATCTTCGACAATTGCCAACCCTAAAAGATAGCTCATTCGCTGCCCCTTTTGAAAGGTATGAAATGTTAGTTGAGTTTAACAGTTAGACAAGTGTATGGTTAAGTTAGAGAAGAAGAAGATCAAAAGTTACTCTATTAGTGCATGGTTAAGTTTCACACTCAATAAAGGGGGTTGACACTTCCTATTCTACGTTTAATGGGAATTTGAAGGAGCAAAGAATTTTCTTTTAATTAAATAAATAAATACAATTTCCATGAAAAAAATAAAATATTCCACCTAAGAAAATCCTCTTGCCACATTGGAATGGGCATGAATACGTAAAACATGTTAACAAATTCTTCTAATGTTTGGTCACATTTAACAAATGGAACTCAATAATTGTAAATATCTGAGGTATTATGATTTTCTATGATTATTCTTGTTAGCAAATTAATTTTTTATGGGTATTTTTGATGGATTAATCTAAAAAAATTAGTATAATGTTTGTTTTTTTTGTGCTAATCAATTTTAATTGAACATGTTATAGAATAGTTGCTAAACTATACTTCTATTTTTTATTTTTGTTACTATTTTCTATTTGAAATTAATTTCAAGAAAAGTTATATCTTAATATATTCTGAATAATTTTGGTAAAAAAAAAATCCTTCACAAAACTAATGATGATGATGATGATGATGATGATGATGATGATGATGATGATGATGATGATGATGATGATGATGATGAGTGAGTGAGTAATAACCTTAATTAGTTTAGAGTAAATAATAAGGTTAAGCAATTTTATTTTTTTTTAAATAAATATCAACAATATTTGATACTTAATTAATAATTATATTGTGAACGTAGTTATGTATACGTCCTACTATTTATTGAGCCAATAAATTTAATTTAATTTGATATATGAAAGACATGTACATGATCTTTTGGGAGAGCTTATGGTCTTTGATATGATGAAAATTATATAATTAGTTTAAACAAAATTAAAAAATTGATATTTATTCTCATTCAAGTACTTATAAAACACTAAGGTAGCGTTTGTTTTGAGGTACTGAGATAGAGATTGAGAGACTGAGATTCAGTATCGTATTTGTTGGTTCAGAGACTGGTACTAAAATTTCTGTCTCTGTCTCCAAAATTTCAGTATTTTAGTACCTTCAAAAAGTAGGGACACAAGGGACTAAAATTTTTAGAGATGGAGACTAAAACTTTAATAACATTTTATACCTAAAATACTCTCATTTTAATTAATTAATTCCAATTTTACCCTTTGTGCAAATTAAATTAGAGTTTCATTCTTATTTCAATTCCTGTCTCCTATTTTACACCAAACAAAATACTAAGATTTATTTTAATCTCTGTCTCTTAATTTCTGTCTCTCAATCTCAGTCTTTCTGTGTTTATCTCTCTACTAAACACTACTAGGCATTAGTAGCCAAAGAATAGAATGGCATAAGTTACAAATCCTCCAATATATTAATGTGTGAAATATATGTGTATTTGTGTATGTGTGTGTGTTTTTTTTTAATATTATGTCATATTATATATTTTTTGTTATTTTAAATGTATAATTTACTCGACATTAATGTAATTTACTTAGTCAGCAGCAGTATTTATGTTTAGTTATGATAACTATCTTGTAAGGGCATACATCATTAAATATTAGTCAATAGATTATTGTTTTAATTTTTTAAAATTCTTTTATTATATTATCTCAAAAATAAGTTTAATAAAAACATATATCAAGAAAGACGCACATAAAAATTATAATTTCATATGATTAGTCAATATTTTTTTAGTTAGATTACAATAGTAATATTTTTTTATAATAACTGTGACACCCTGATTTTTGCGTCAGAGTCGCCTATACAAATTTTAGGTTTTATTCGCATAACGTCTGATAAATATTTTTACGATCTTTAAATAAAATAAATAATAATGTAATATTAATATTATGTTATTGTTTAATTTTATTTGACGAAGGACGGTCACTTGATATTGAATCTGAAAGATTTAAAAAATTTGGTTTTGCTAATATTATTTACATTAGTAATTTATCTAATTTTTATTTTAATTAAATACTACCATTAGAGATAATTATTTGAGTTTTTACCGTATTTAATTATTTTAATTACATTTTAAGATATTTAAAAAATTAACATCACTGACTAAGCAGTTCAAAATCGCGACACACAGCACCACGTGTCGCGACGCATGCCTAACTTTTAGTGTTTTATAAGTATTTGAACGAGAATAAATACCCATTTTTTAATTTTTCTTTAACTAATTATGTGATTCCCATTATATCAAAGAGCACGAACTAAGTTCTCTCAGAAGATCATGTAACTGTCTTTTATATATCAAATTAAATTAAATTTATTGGCACAATAAATAGTGGGATATATACATAACTATGTTCACAATATAATTATTAATTAAGTATCAAATATTATTGACATTTATTTAAAAAAAGACAAAGTTATTTAACCTTATTATTTACTCTAAATGAATTAAGGTTGTTACTCACTTATTATTATTATTATTATTATTATTATTATTATTATTGTGACAGTAAATAGAAGTATGGTTTAGTAATCACTCAGCATGTCCAATTAAAACTGATTGGCCCAAAAAAAGCAGTTGGCCCATTAGCAAAACATATTATACTAATTTTTTTATTAAGAGCAGTTTGAAAAATTTTAAAAGTAATTTTTTAGACCTTTTGACTTATGAAAAGTAGTAATATTAATATTTGGTGTAATTTTTAAAATTAAATTGCAGCTTTTTAAGAAGCTATTTAGAAGTTTATAGAGAAGTTAAAAAAAATGATTTTTCTCATAATACTACTATTTTTTATCACATTTTTATAAAATAAACACTTTTAAAACTAAAAACTCAAACACAAAATAACTTATTTATAAATTACTTTTAATATAGTTATTTATTATTTAAGTTATTTTTTTAAAAGTAATTTAATTAAGTTATTTTTTCAAACTGGATCTAAGCATATTTGATTATTGTTTCTGATTATGCTGCTATTATGACTTATGAGACAAAGCTCTAAAATTTTGCGGTGTCAACTTTTTAATTGCATCAACTGAAGTTGTCATTAAATTTTCTCTAACACGCATCACACAAAAAAGCATAACACCTAAGATCCATATATATGGATGTTTTTTATAATCCATGCCATAGAATCTCCCTTCTTTTTTTTTTTTTAAGGAAAACTTTTCATCTTTAAATTAGTGTACCTTCGAAATACACACTAACTTAAAGGTGTAACTATCTAATCATATTATTTGATAACTTTACTCGTTATACACACAAAATGAAGTTTATTTGCATTTAAATATTTTAAAAGTGACCAAAATTTGTCTATGATCTTTGAATAATTACAGAAAATATCTGAAAATAAAAAAATGTTTGCTTCCAGAATTATAGTCTTGTTTAACTTTGAACATAACCATTATATGATTGCTGGTGACTCAAGTCTAGCAGTAATAGCAGCAAAAACAGGCTTCAACTTCTCCTTGCTCTTAGTGATTGCCAAGAACAGCATTCTGTACACAAGAATCATTACAAACAAGATTCCAAGATCAAGCCACTTAGAGTGTCCCATTTCCACATGCCATGTCTCTCTTAGTATTTCCCTACCACTAATGTTCATGTTATGACCAATCACAAATGTTAAGCCTTCAAATTCATTCTTGAAATACCCTTGGAGTGCATACTTTTGAAATGACAGATAATACAAAGGGTATTTCCATAAGGGTTTTGGAATATCATTTGGTAACCTATAGAATCCACAAACTAGGATCATGATTCCTTGGACTCCACCAGCAATGAACATGCCTATAACATAGTTAGGGGACACACTTCCTACAACAAGCATGAGGCTCTCAACCCACATAACTATGGCAAATAGCACTGATACAAAGTATATCAAGTGTTCTGCTCCATTGTGGAATAGTCCTTTCTGGAGTCCACAAAGGTAATAGGATATTAGTCCCGGAACCATGGTTACTATTAGCATGTATGGAACAGCAGAAAATGTGTTCCCTGTGAGAAATGCTGTAACTCCATAGTGTCCATTCAATCTCTCTCTTTCAAATACCTGATACCATCAAAGAAAAATTGTACATTACATTTGGAGTCCTATTAGTGTCAACTATTTTAAGGCTCACACAACCTTCTTATGTACACAATTAGTGTTATATTGTATATGATGTAGTGAAATAAACTAGGAAATAAAGGACAAGGATACTAGAACAATTTACCTTGATTTCCTCTAGCATTGGAGCAAATCCACCAACAAGTGTCATGAAAGACAAAAGGGAAATGAAAAAAGTAAGCAGAGATCCTCTAGCCTGAAGCAAGTGCATGACAAGACTGTTACTAATCAACCTTGATTATTGAAAGCTATAATTAATGAATATCTTAATTTCCTATGTTTGTTAACCTGAATAGATCCAACACCAAAGCCAATATCATAGTAGATAGAGCCCAAGCTTAGAGCTATTGCAATAAACACAGCAAGGCGCAGCCAGTAATTGCTCAAGTCGCGGAAATAATTCAGTGCAGATCTTCTTATAAGAACAAGGCACTGAGTCAGGAAGTCAGCATGGACCCTCTTCTTCTCTACTGCACCAGAATCCTAGAGACATGAATGAAAAATTAAAAGTTATTGTTATATTAGTCTTTTGATTCTGTTTGGAAAATTCTTCTTCTTTAGGATTTGACTAAACATTACACTTTGGTTTATGTTTGCCACTTCTGTATTGACTTTGTTTTTAATCTGAGACAAGCTATAAGACTTCACAAGAATATTAATAGCTTCCTCTGCCGTTATTCCACTACCAAAGCCTTCTTCAGCATCCTGATGAAAACAATCATACAAATTCACAAAGTGTACAAGTTCATTTTCTTAAGCACAAGATTTAACATGTTGCACTGAACTCACAAATTCTGCATACCTGTTCAAAATCTTTGTTTATGATCCTCAAGTAATGATCAGAAGGGTTATGGAGTGTTGGACAAGGAAAACCATTTGAAGCAAAAAACTGTGCAGCAAAACAAGAAAGTATTAATTGTTAAGCATACAATCAATGTATGCTTGTTGCTTCATAGGAAGTTTTAGTTCCAAACCTGATTAGCATCAAAGGCAGGACCAAAATATACAGTTTTACCAGAAGACAGAAGACAAAGGTGATGGAAGAGTTCAAAAATTTCACTGCTAGGTTGATGAATAGATGCAACAATAGTCCTTTGAATGCCATCTTTCTGAACAAGGTTAGCAATTCTTCTCATGACATAATAAGAAGCTGCACTATCAAGTCCACTTGTTGGTTCATCAAGAAACAAGAGTCTTGGATGTGTTAAGATCTCAATGCAGATGCTTAGTCTCCTCTTCTGTCCCCCACTGAGTCCTTTAGAACCCCATCCTCCAACCCTTGTGTTAATGGCATTTTGCAGACCCATTTCCCTAAGAGTTACATCAGCTCTTTCCTTCTTCTCTGATATGGGCATGGAATCAGAGAACTGAAGCTGAGCTGAGTAGTATAAAGTCTCCTGAGCTGTTAAAGTTGAAAGCAAAGCATCATCCTGTGTTACATATCCCTGATATCACAACAAAACTCATCAATCATTTCTTAAATGTTCCTATCTTCTTTCTTAGGATTGAGAACTTTTGGGACATATTTCTTACTGATATTCCATAAGCCAGTTCTTGTTTGTGCCCATTTATTAGAATATTCCCTTTATGCTTTATGTTTGGGCTCAATCTTCCTGATAGAAAGTCAAATTTTCAACAATTAAAGTTTGTCTTTTTACTATTATTATTACAAGAAGTGCATGATCACCTGATAAGGCATCAAGAAGTGTGGATTTGCCACAACCAGAAGGTCCCATTATAGCCAAAAGCCTCCCTGGTTGTGCATAACCGGTAAGACCTTCCAGAATTGGTTTCGTTTTCTTTCCATCAGCAACAGTGACCCACAAGTTCTCCCATGTCACTGTTATACCTTCTCCCTCAGTAATGCCTATGTGGCTTTCTGTTGAGGGATCAAGAAGCTTGTTCATGTTCAAATTATTTCACTTTGTGTTTCAATAACATGCGTGTGTATATATTATTGACAAAGCACATGTATGATATTGATAAGAATTAACGTGCGTCGATTTAAACAAAGGATCACTTGTTTACAATGAAAATTGCCTTGTTTTCTTTGAAATTCGGCCTTATTTTTGTGTAGCTGCTAAATACAAGAGGAAAGAAAAATAGTAACATGATTGATGTAACATGTCACATATGCAAGTCATGTCGGAAGGGAGGATTCTACTATGTTCTTTAACTCCAAATTGTTGTACGGACTGAACACAAATCAGACCATCAAATTCGTCACTTAAAATGTATTTTAATATTTTAAAAATTTTAATGCACAAATTTAATCCTTAAATTTGTATACTTCACTAGTCAAATCAAAACTATATATCATAACTACCGTAGCATAAATATATTATAATGATCCTATATATTATTATGATAAAGTTAATATTATTTGATTAATACTAGTTATAACTAGTTTTAGAAGTAAATTAAAGTTTGAATGACGAACTTGTACTCCTTAATTTTGGATGCAGAAAAAACAGCATGAGGGTGGGTACAACCGTACAAGTTAGGTCGAGGAAGAAAAGTTTTAAGAAAGAAGGATGGTAGAAAAAAGCAATTCATTCTTAATTATACAAAGAGTCCTGCTAGGGTATCTAGAATAACCATTCGAGTATTAGGGATAATAAACATCTTCTAAAAAATTTAAATTAATTTTTGAATTCACCAAAAATCGAACTCTTAACCTTTTGGATCTAGAGTTCTAATACCATGTCATAATACCACTCATCCCAAAAACTTAAGTTGATGAAAAAAGGTAACACTAATAATTATATCTCTAATATTCCCTAAACCTCCATTGTGCACATTGTACAAATATTCTATTGGCTCCTCGTACTTTCTCTTATAGAAAAATATTTTTTATTAAAAAAATTAGAATTCTGGATTTTTCTTTAAGAATTGTTAATGCCTGATTGCAAGCTGGTTACGACTTATGAGTTATGAGACCATCTCCAGTAGGGAACTCATCCCAATTACTGTTTATGGCCCACCTGTCATAAAAAGTAACTTCACATCAGCTTTTGCGTCATAAACAGTAAATAGGAACTCAAAGCATCTCTCTTCTCCATTAGGAGGAACTAACTTTAGTCCCTGTTGTGATCCCACTTAATTAATTAATTAAAATACTTAAAATTAATATAATTAATTTTTTTAATAATATAATTTAAATATTTAAATTTAAAAATAATTCACTATCCCTGTTCAGAGGGACTTACTTACTTTAAAATACGTGTCAGGACTCGTATTTATATTACTCCAATAGCAGGGCTTCAACTTTTGTCAGAACGTGTCCTTCATTGTATTGCCGTTGGAGATGCTCTGAGAGTAGAGTGTTAGAATAAATTAATTTCAATATCCCAGATCATCCATATTGAATCACCAAAAATATATATATCATAATGCGAAAGCGTACCTGAATTCATAAACATGAATCATACGATTGGAAGAGTTTGGATCTTGTGGTTCTTTCGATCTTCCTC
>NC_029787.2:129955093-129966871 GCF_000816755.2 Arachis ipaensis | reverse complement strand
CATTATATAAGTCATTTAATTTGAAATAGCATAATTTGTGATTATAACTAATATATGTATTGCCCACAAATAAGTTAGGAAATTAAATAATTTCCTAACAGTCTCCCACTTGGACTATACATATATTCTTTCTTGACATAATCACATCTTATAAACTTTATGCGCGCATCTGAATGTTATTTCTCTCATTACTTTAACAATCTGGTCCGTCTCATATATTAGATATGGAACTACCGTAGCTTTTATCACATTAAATGCCGTGACTAAACCACGCCAATCACCATCCTAATATACTTAACGACATAGATCAAATTTGGATGAGTAATATGGAAATTACATGCCAAGTGATCTCATGCATGTCTATTTTCAGCTGGTCCAACTTTATTAGATCAAACACAATACAATATTGCTAAATGAACATTTCACATAACATGAAATAAACCATCAACTTAATTCTGCAGAAAAATTAACTCAATATCTGTCATAGGACATATAGCATAAAATAAACTCCCACTAAACCAAGGCATCACTAATATTGACACCCATCCGAGCAGTGTGCTCATGAAAGACTTTAGGGATCAATTCCTTAGTTAATGAGTCTGCTAGCATATACTCAGTTCCTATATGTCCTTTGGAAATCTGTTTTTCTTAACCTTTCTCCTTGACAACTAAGAACTTGATGCCTATATGCTTCGATTTTTCAAGCTCTTATTGTTGTTGGAGTATAATACTACTGACTTATTATCACAAAATATCTTTAATGACCTTTCAATGTCATTTACTATATGAAGCTCAATGACAAAGTTTCACAGCCATATGCCATGAAATCGGAATCAGAGTACCTAATGATCTCCAAAATTTTCTGATCTCCGATAAATAAGCATGTAATCATTTGTTCTCTTTAAATAACGCATTACGCATTAAACAGCTATCCAATGATCCATGTCCGGATTACTCAAGTATCTACCCAACACTCCCACTATAAATGATATATCGGGATGTGTGCAGACTTGTGCATACATTAAATTTCCTAGTGCTGATGCATAAGGTTTATCATGCATTGCTGTCCTCTCAAGATTATTTTTAGGGCATTGCTTGAGACTGAAATTGTCTTCTTTAGCTACGGGTGTGTCCATTGGTCTTCAACTTTTCATGCCATATCTACTTAAAATCTTTTCGATATAGTTATTTTGTGACAATCCAAGAATACCTTGAGAGCGATCTCTTAGTATCTCGATTCCTAATACAAAAGAGGCATCACCAAGATCTTTCATTTCGAATTTGTTCGATAGAAATTTCTTAGTTTCATGCAACAAACCTATATCGTTAATGGCAAGTAGAATGTCATCAATAGATAAGACCAAACAGATGTATTTACTCCCACTGAACTTGCGGTATACACACTCATCTATGATATTTACCTCAAAACCATGAGGTAATGACTTGATGAACATGTGATACCATTGACGGGAAGCTTATTTGAGACCATAGATGGATTTTCTCCTTTCTCTATTGGATCTTCTTAATGACACTTCTTGAGGTTGTTGAGCTTGCTGTATGGATTGGGATTGAGGAGGATTCTCATTATTTTCCTTTACTATAGCAGTATCTTGAGAAACAACAATATTCTCATTGTTCTCTTGTACTGTAACTGGATCTGCAGTAGGATTCTCATTATGCTCTTGTACTATAACTGTATCTTGAACAATAATAGGCACAAAGACCTAATCATTATCAGTTACAGAATCCTCATCAAAAGCAACATTCCTAATATTCCCTTCCCCCCAAACTCAACATCCTCAAGAAATCTCACATTTCCCGTCTCAAAAATAGACCTTGATGCAGGATTGTAAAACTTGTACCCCGTGAATGCTCAGCGTAACCAACAAAGTAGCAACTAATTGTCCTTGAGTCCAATTTTATTTCATGCGGCCTATAAGGTCGCGCCTCAACTGGACATCCCCAAATATGCAAATGCTTTATACTAGGCCTTTTCCCAGTCCAAATTTCATATGGGGTTTTGTTAACTGCTTCCCGTTTGCAGTATTTCATTATTATAGGAATTTAAGTTAAGCCTATATAGATTATCCACCAAATGACCAGAGCAAATATTATTTGAATTATAGAAGAGACTAACTTTATTGTCTCCGAACGAATAAAAATAACCTGATTTGTCCAAACGAGAAACAGAAACCAAATTCCGTCTAAATGACGGTACATAAAATGTCTCTAATAAATCCAAGTAAAATCCACTCGTGGAACATAATCTAAAGGTTCCTATAGCTTCGACTGCAACTATATTGCCGTCTGCCACATAGATGTATCTTTCAGCATCACTTGGCGGTCGGTTCCACAGGCAACCCTGCATAGTAACACTTACATGAGTAGTAGCAGCAGAATCTACCTACCAAGTATCAACAGGTGCATAACTTAAACTAGCCTCAGAACAAATGAAAGTAAGAACTATACCCTTCTTTACACGCCAGGTGGCATATTTGGTACAATCCTTCTTCACGTGTCCCACCTTCTTACAGAAGAAACAAGTTGAAACTTGATCTTGTTTCTTAGCCTTTTTCTGCTGAGAAGGCACATCCGCAGTAGTATCACGCTTACTTTTATACTGAGAAGATGAAGCCATGTGAGCACTTTCAGTCTTATCTTGCTGTAGCCTCTCTTCTTCTTGCACACAGTGAGATATAAGCTCATTTAAGGACCAAGTGTCCTTCAAACTTAAATTTCGCAACCTATTTATTACCGCATATATTTTCTATTAATTGGCCAAACAATAACCTTCCTTTGGGCCGATTATTGACCGCATAATTAATAGAAAATAAACAGAAGTATGCAATGCTTATTATTTGGCCAAACAATAAACTTCCTTTGGGCCGATTTTTGTTTGCATAAATAATAAACATTACTTTATTCTTAATTAGCTACCCAAATATTTATTTACCATTAATATGTGTATGTAATTCGGTCAAATATAGGCCTTCCTTTGGGCCGACCAATATTCGCATGAATTACATATCACCATATTCTTATGTTTTGAATAAATCAATTTTTACAAAAGAGGTTACTTTGGCAGCATAATGTTCGATCAATTTATTCTAAAACCAAATCTTTATAAAATTGATGGGTACAATAATCCTTATATCCCAAGAGGATAATCCATTAATTTTATACCAAATTAATGGCACACACAATTAAATTTAAGACCATAGAAAATATTATATACTTAATCTATTAATTATGATTCTCCATGCAACAAAATTAAATTTTGAATACCAGTATTATTATTATTTATTTATTTCAAAATCACAACAGCGCATCAGTGATTTTAACAAAAATAATAATAATAATAATACATGAAGGAATTACTAATATTTTGCAATGGATTAAAAAAAAGGCTATGTATACAAAATCATAACGTCAAAATACAGTATGCACATTTACATAGTCAAAAAAGGATTTTGAACAATTTCCAATTTCATCACGTGATAATGATAATCCTTATTTTATCACGGAAAAAGAAAAAAAAAAAAACTTTTCCAGGTTCATATATATGTATACAAGGAATATGTGTGTAATAATAATATAATTCAAACAAGCTTTATGCAATTCGAGATTTGCAAGCCAAATGCATATAATCAATATATATACATATATCGATCTTAAAATAAACACAAAAATAAATATTCTCAATGATTCGAATAAGGATGGTTCCGATACCACTTGTTAGAATAAATTAATTTCAATATCCCAGATCATCCATATTGAATCACCAAAAATATATATATCATAATGCGAAAGCGTACCTGAATTCATAAATATGAATCATACGATCAGAAGAGTTTGGATCTTGTGGTTCTTTCGATCTTCCTCAACCAAAACCTTCTATATTCCTAGGAGGCTGAACTGCAACTCTTTTGATGGGAAAAGAGTAACAAAGGCGGCTTTGGTATATTGGGGACCGAAACCCTGAAGGTCTTTATATTTGAGCATGGCACCCATTAAACCCTTAAGCCCAAATAAAATAGTATCTAAAACCCAAAGGATAATATATCTAAAATCCAAAAAGATAATTATCTAAGGAACAAAAGATAATATCCGGTTTTATTCTCATTTAATTCCAAATCAAAAGTAATAATGACTTATTCAATTAGCATTTAAAATAATAAATGAGATCATCATTATATAAGTCATTTAATTTGAAATAGCATAATTTGTGATTATAACTAATATATGTATTGCCCACAAATAAGTTAGGAGAGTCCACACTAAGTAGGCTTACGAGGCATTTTTGGCCGGTGCTTCATTAGTACATAGATTCTAAAGAGATAGGATTTCCGATTTAGATTCTTTTTCTCAGTTGAAACCAGAAAGGGAAGAGCTTCATCTCATTTTTTCATGGTACTCGCTCATTTCTATCTCTGAAAGATGAAGAAAAGTTTGATATAAATGGCAGCCACTTGCTATAACCTCATCCATGGCTTTGGTCACAACAAACTCCACATACACATTACTTACTCTAAACGGTATGTTTCCCATTCTCAACTGCTTTCTCTCTACATGCATACATATTCAAAGTGATTCTTCTTTTTCAGCTGCAACGTGGATTACAAAAGGATACATACAAGGCACTTGTTGCTACTTAAACCAAGAAACCCACACCAACAACACGTCTCTCGTTCTGGGTTTGGAGAGGAACAATTTGAAGACTCTGTTTCAAGGAGAACCTTGATTTGGAGGGCAATCAAGTTGCCAATTTACTCTGTTGCTTTGGTTCCTCTAACTGTCAGTATTTCCATTTCAAAATTCATGTATCCTTAATTAGAAATTCAGAGTCTTTCTGATTTTGCTGCTGCCACGAATAGGTAGGCAGTGCAGCAGCTTATATGCAGACGGGTACGTTCTCTGCTAGGACCTATTTTGTGCTCTTGGCTTCTTCGGTTCTTGTTATTACCTGGCTTAATTTAAGGTGATTTTCTATGCTGTTTCAAAGATTGAGTGACTGAATATTATAAAAACAGATTTAGAATTGTTAATGACTTATGGCAGCAATGATGTTTATGATTTTGATACTGGTGCTGACAAGAACAAAAAGGAATCTGTTGTAAATCTAGTTGGCAGGTGAGTTTCTCTCTAACTTGTCTATTACTCTATTTTCATTTGCAAAGACTTGTCTAGTATGAGAAATAGTAACTAGCCCTGTTTATTCCTTTTGTTGAATTGGAAAGCCGGAATGGAACCTTTGTTGCTGCCTACTTGTGCTTTGCTCTTGGCTTCATTGGCCTCACTTGGGCTTCTGTTCAGGCACGAAATATGCCTTCAATCGTGCTTCTTGCTTGCGCAATTATATGTGGCTATGTATATCAGGTGTAAAAAGCTTTTGCTGGTACTAATTAGAATCATTTTCAAGTTTATTCAGAATCATAAGTTAAGTTACCAAGTCTTTTACTTTTCCAGTGTCCGCCATTTCGCTTAAGCTACCGAGGACTGGGAGAGCCCCTGTGCTTTGCAGCATTTGGTCCTTTTGCTACTACTGCTTTTTATTTATTACAAGGCAGTGCAAGGTTACTTCAATCACTTGTAATATTTGATTTTTTTCATGGTTGATTGCTAATACTATTTTTTTTTTTTTACCATAGTGCCATGAGCCGTTTGCCCTTAACTGGGACAGTTATCTCGGTGTCAATTCTAGTTGGCCTCACAACTTCCATGATCTTGTTTTGTAGTCATTTCCATCAGGTAGTTCCATTACCAAATTCTTAGTTTTTCTTATGAGAGTAACTTCAAGTTGATGACTTTTCTTACTTGTTTCTCAGATAGAAGGGGACATGGAAGTTGGAAAAATGTCACCATTGGTATATAAAATCAAACACATTTATCTTATCAGTGTCAATGATGCATCAGCCTATAATTTTGATTTCCCATTGTCTCTTTCAGGTTAGACTAGGCACTGCAAAAGGCGCAGAGGTAGTGAAAGTGGCAGTCATGGCACTCTATGCTCTTTTGATTGCTTTCGGTCTGTGCAAGGCGCTTCCCCTAGCCAGTATTGTATGCAACTCTAAACACTTCATTTCTGATATCTTCTCATCTCGTTATGAGCTTATGATTTGTTTCTCTTCTCTCTTGCTATGACCATTGTGGTTCTAGTTCCTTTGTGCCTTGACCTTACCAATTGGAAACTTGGTAGTGAGATTTGTGCAAGAAAATCATAAGGCAAGTCCAAGACTTTGTGTTACCCTTTTATGATTGCTGGAGTTTGGTATTAAGCCTTGGTTATGTTCTTTACTTACAGGACAAAAGCAAGATCTTCATGGCAAAGTACTTTTGTGTGAGGTTACATGCTTTGTTTGGAGCAGCTCTGGCTTGTGGGCTGGTAGCGGCTAGAGTGGTTTAACAACAGTTCTATGCATGCAAGAGACCATATCTCTGAAGATGGAAGCTGTCTCAGTATTTTATACTGATTCTTTGCATTCTTCTTTTCAAGTGTTTTTCATTTGCCTCCACTTCTTATGGCCAAATAAATAGTGGAGAAAATTTATATGTTGAGATACCAATCTAGTTAGGAGTCTCACTTAGGCTTTTTTGATAGTTTAACATTTTTTGGTGTTACATACAAGGACACATACCTTTCTTTGTTTTCAAATCTGATTGCTCCTTGTCCCTCATGATGTAATTGCATAGTTTGTAGTCCAAGTGAATCTATGCACGGTTGATTCTTCTATGTTACCTAAGAAACTCTAGAATGGAAATCCAATTTACCACATGTTCTCTACAATTAAAATATGTGTTATGAATTTTTCATTCCCCTCGGAATTTTTCATTATGTGGTCTCACCTTGGTTTTTCTAGGCGAACCAAGAATTTCTATATCTCATATCATACGTTTTTCTAGGCGAACCAAGAATTTCTATATCTCATATCATACAGTATTAAAATTAAAAGGTATTTTAGTAAGTTCCTATGAAATATTAAGGGTTAATTACGATTTTGGTTCTTAAGGTATAGGCCAAAAAATTTTTTCGTTCCTAATCTTTTTTTACACACAAAATCGTCTCTAAGGTTTAAAACCAAGTTTTAAAATCGTCTTTTTTACTTAAATGTTAAAATTTTGGACCAAATTATCCATAATAAAAAAAATTATAAAATGAAAAAAAAGGAAAAAAAAAAAAGAGAAAAAGAGTGTTTCTGCTCTTACAAAGGGGGAAGGGAAGAAGAAGAAGAAGAAGCTGTCTACGATCTACCTCTGCCTCCATTTTGGCCGCCACCTCGATATGATTTTGGTTCTTAAGGTAAGGATGATTTTAAAACCAAGTTAAACCTTAGAGACGATTTTATATGGAGACGGAAAAAATTTTCGGCCTATACCTTAAGGCTTACTTAGTCCAAATATTAAATTAATGCAACTGCTAAAAATATTATGAATATGATAAGCTGATTCTGATATCAACTAAACATACACCTTAAAAATGAAAGTGACACTTGGTATAACTATGCTGAATGAGGTAGTTAATATTAAAAAAAAAGCTCATCTTGACCGGTTCTCATTGCACTTGAACAAGTTAAACGCTAACCTAAAGTTTTCTTTCACACTTTTTTCAGACATTGTTCTCTTCTGATGTGATGTTCTACACAAAGGGGAAGGAGAAAGAACAAAAGAAACGACATACATGCATGCATGCATGTATTGCCTGAAACATTGGTGTATCAAAAATGTGGGTGTTCTATTTAATATCATTGCCTATGACATTAGGCATGGCGATTTTAACATTGTTATATTTTTCTGGACCTGATGTGCCAAAATATGTGTTCTTCACCGTTGCATACACCTGGTTCTGCTCTCTCTCCATCATCATCCTCGTCCCCGCCGATATATGGACGGTATTATCAACTACTCATGTTAATGGTTTGTTTTATTTATTTAATTGAATGATTGTAACTATTTTCCTCTGATTGCTAGACATTAAGAGGTGATCATAATGTTGCAATTTCCGTTCTTTGGAGTTTGACATATTGGAGTACCTTCTTACTTACATGGTAAGATTTCCTTCTTATTTCTAACATCTTATATGTACACATAACATTTATCCAGAACTTTCCTAATTCATATGTAGTATGTTATCTAGATTATTTTTTTATTAGTTTAATGTTGATGGTAAATCTAGGTAACATAGTATAGAACATATACTGAAGCTAGGTAGGTTAATTAGAAATGCACACTCATAGTTTTGTATTAAATTATTTCTCTAAACAGGACTGTGATTCCCACTATTCAGGGTTTTGAAGATGCTGGAGATTTCACAGTTAAAACAAGATTGAAGACCAGCATACATGCAAACCTAGTCTTCTATCTCTCTCTTGGTTCTGTAGCACTCATTGGTCTCATATTGCTCATAACTTTCCACCATGATTGGTTTGCTTCTTTCTTTGTTAAAGATTTGTTGTTTCTCTCTTCATTGAATGTACTGATTGATTTCTGCACTTCCAAATGCTTAATAACTTGCAGGAGTGGTAACATAATGGGGTTTGCCATGGCTTGCTCAAATACATTTGGACTCGTTACCGGCGCGTTTCTACTTGGATTTGGTTTGTGTGAAATTCCCAGGGGAATTTGGTTGAATGCAGATTGGAACATTCAGCAGAAAGTCCTTTCCCACAAAGTTGCAAAAATGGCTGTCAAGTTAGATGATGCTCACCAAGATTTTTCAAATGCCATTGTTGTAAGTTAGTCACACCAACACTATTGCCATAACTTCTATTAGGCATCTCACTCACTTATTTATGTGGTGCTGCCATTGCCAGCTTGCACAGGCAACATCAAAGCAAATGCCGAAACGTGATCCTTTGAGACCATACATGAATATAATTGACAAAATGTTGGCACAGATGGTAACATCTATAAGCAAATACATCAAGCTGGTTTGTATCTAATTGTTGTATTACTCATTTTTCATGCAATTTTTTTTTCTTTTCTAGTTGAAGGAAGACCCTTCCTTCAAACCACAGGGTGGAAGACTAGGATGTAACATGGGTTATGACACAGACGAGAAAACCATGGCAGAATTAAGACGCCATCTAAGAAGAGCTCGAGAGCAGTATTACCGATATCAAAGGTGTTCTGGATTCTAATAACATGCACTGTCTTGAATCTAAACTTCATTTTCATACTGAAAGAGTTGTTTTAGATTTTGATATATAAAATTCTCTTCAAGTGCTAAATATCATTGTTATTCTTTTCTTTTTACTTAGTGAATATACGAAGTTTGTGTTAGAAGCCCTTGAACTGGAGGATACCATAAAGAACTACGAGAGCCGTGATTCCACAGGATGGTTTGCTCTTAAATCTACTTGTTCTTATCTTTCTTGGTACTTATACTAATTTTCTGGTTTAAAGATACTTGATACTATTCTTGCAGGAAATATATTTCATGCTTGAGGCCTGAACGCACTGGCAGAGTTGGTGCTTTTTTGGAAACAACTGGTACTTTTGTTTTTTGTTACAAATTCAATAGAGATTAGTTTTCTCACAATGATAACTACCTGAAATGATATTGATTTATAACAGAATTTCTATGGCGGTGTATATTAAGGAAGCAACTTCAAAGATTAGCCGCTGTTATATTGGGATGCATGTCATTTTCAATTCTTTTAGCAGAGGCTACCATACTAAATGGTGTTGATTTATCCCTTATCTCTATCCTAATACACGCTGCAGGAAAAGATGAGATTCTTGTGCAGGTAATAATAATTTATGCATCAAGTTACTACAACTAATCTCTTTGCTCATGTGCTTTGGATTCTTCTTTTGCAGTTAGCTGCATCCATACCCTTGATGTATATGTGTGTTTGTACATATTATTCCTTGTTTAAGATGGGAATGTTGATGTTTTACTCAATCACACCAAGACAAACAAGCTCGGTCAGCTTGCTTATGATATGCTCGTAAGTTTTCCACTTCTTTTGGTTTTTTTCAGTCATTTCTGTAAACTGTAATTCTTAATAATTGGTCTTTGCATCTCTCTTCCTTGTAGGATGGTTGCAAGATATGCAGCACCAATTTCTTACAACTTTCTTAACCTTATTGATATCGGCCGCAATAGAAAAACCATTTTTGAAAAGGTTCTTAGCTCTGTCTGGTGATTAGCATTTTTTTTAATCTCGCCTAAGCGTTGCAAAGTAGATTCCTTAGATTGGTTAATTTACTTAATTGTGTATGAACTCTTAACTTCTGTGCAGAGGATGGGAAACATTGATGATGCTGTTCCGTTTTTCGGGAAAGGATTTAACAAAATCTACCCCCTCATCATGGTTATATACACTTTTTTAATAGCCTGCAATTTTTTTAACTGGCTCATCAGTTATTTTGAGAATTTGATAATATTCAAGTTTATTAAAGATGATGCAGAAGATATGGATGGATTTGACCCATCTGGAATACTAATCTTGCATAAAGGTGATTCAAATCCTTCTTATTTTTGTGAATGCAAGTAATGCTTAAAATCAATAGATACTAAGCTTCCACCCTTAGCCTGTTCATACAAGTTTGGATAACCATAGACATTTGCTGTCATTTAAGACCTAAAATAACAACATGCTAGTTTATTTCACCACTTTTCTCTCTTCAGAGCGTTCTCATCTCCAACAAGGCCACAAAGTCGGCGAGCTTGTTTTCCCTTTAGCAAGGAGTTTCAGCACGAGTAACCCGGATCTAGAATCAGCAGGCAATACTGTGGTACATATCTAAACCCAATAGGTTAAAATCTATTTTCAATTTGTACAATGTCAAATGCAAAACTCCCTCAGAGGTATGTGAAGATTCATGATTTTCACCACTGAAGTGGCCTAAAAGGCTAAAAGTATCTATTTCCTTCTTCAGGCTCTGGATGAGACTCCAAGTGGAGTTGACACTGCCAAAACAGCAGAAGACAAAAATAATGAAGGCGCCGAAGGTGACAGGAGCAGGAGATTCCGCGGCAGAAAGTATGGAGCGCTAAGAACACATTCTATCGAACAGTTGCCGGGCGGTAAAGATTTGAGAGAGGATAATAATGATTCTGATAAAACTAGTTCAGGGCAATCATCTTCATTATCCTCAAAATGGGATTCAATGATGTCCCAGTTTAGAAGTTTAAGATCAAACATGGATTCCAATAGGTTCAATCCTCTTGCTGTTCAAGGAACCACTCTAAGCTCACACTCTTCATTTGAATCCTTTGATGAAATATTGAAACATCCACACTCAGAATCATAGTTTCTAGTGACTAAAGTTGATCATGAAGTATTCAGAAGTGACTAAACAAAAATGTTAAGTTCATTTTGGTTGTTCTACAAAATTAACTGCATAGAAATGTTAAATTGTAGTTTCATAAAGTAAATCTATTTAAGCTAGCAAATTGCGGAAAAGAAATACTAGTAGGATATTATTCAGCTTCTTGTAAAACTAGTTTATTTTTAATTTGTTGTCCATACTTTGTTTTTAAATTCAACTTTTTTTTAATAATATTATGTGATTACATATTATTGATTAAATCATTGATTTAAAATATACATGTGTTATAAAAACATTTTTTTATAAACTTTACTAAAATGTATAAGAGCACAAAGAATGTCCGTTAACACATTTCAATAAATATAACAATTACCTATCTTTAATCAGAATAAAACTTTATACAAGGATTCCGAGACTAAAAAAAAAAAAAACCACTGAGGATTCCGAGACTAACTAACGCTATATAATCGGAAGAGAATGAATTTTTAAGTTAAAAGCACAATA
>NC_029787.2:129954657-129955068 GCF_000816755.2 Arachis ipaensis | reverse complement strand
AACCCTCAAATTCGACTGTACTTAACGATTTTTCTATAGTAATATAGGATACAATTTATTTTTACCTTTTATACATAAATACCAATGTATATAATTTATTCATGATCCCTATAAAAAGAGAGGTAAGTCAAAAAGACAAAAGAAAAGATACACAATAGCTTTTATCAATGTTGTTTCATCCTTCAATTCCTAAATCAGAAATGAATATAAAAAATATATTTTAATAATCGAAAAGACTCAACATGTGAAATAAAAGAGATAGATTACAATAATCAATAATAATATTTTATAGTTTATAAAAAATATGCAAAGAGTAGAAATAATACATCATAAGAAAAAAAAAATTATTAAAGAGAAGAATAATTGATAAAAAAATAAGATTCTCTTCTAGTATATATACTTTTTACCTTA
>NC_029787.2:129954068-129954563 GCF_000816755.2 Arachis ipaensis | reverse complement strand
TTTTGATAATAGATAATAGATATATGTATATCTGATTTGCTCATGGAAAAAATGGCCTATAGGGAGAGAGTTTCAACTTTCAAGTACAGGATCTCCACCCTGAAAAGACAACTACATAGTACTAGAAGATTTCATTCCCCATAACACCAACACGAAGCCTTTTACTTTTTGTCATATATCCACTTCTACATGAATCCTAACCATACACGTGTTCATACAACCACCAATTAGGGCCAAATTAGCGTCTCTCAGCTACGAATATTGAATATTCTGTGTTTCTTTCTCTCACATCCATTCAAGTCTAGTCAACCCCGGTGACGAAACCTTGACTTCCTCCACTGTTGGATTGCAGAAGAAGAAGAAGATGAGATCGGAGAGAATGACTTTGGTTCTGGTGAACCTTGCAGGTATAATGGAGAAAGCAGATGAGACTCTACTACCAGGTGTATACAAAGAAGTCGGTGCTGCTCTCCGTGCTGACCCAACCTCCTTGGG
>NC_029787.2:129949205-129953988 GCF_000816755.2 Arachis ipaensis | reverse complement strand
TCATTGCTCTCGGTGCATTTCTTTGGGCTGCCGCTACGTTCCTCGTTGCCATCTCTTCTACTTTCTTACAGGTAATAACTTCCCAAAACCGGACTCAACGGTTTCCAGTTCTAGACAACGCTTTTTTTTTTTCGTCTTCAACTGTTATTTGTTTAGGTGGCGATTTCAAGAGGTTTAAATGGGATAGGACTTGCCATTGTTGGCCCAGCAATTCAATCCCTGGTGGCTGATTCCACCGATGACTGCAACCGCGGCATGGCTTTTGGGTGGCTGGCATTAACCGGAAACATCGGAAGCATCATCGGTGGTCTCTTCTCTGTTCTTATAGCCTCAACATCAGTCGCAGGCATACCCGGTTGGAGAATAGCTTTTCACCTTGTTGCTTTCATCAGTGTCATAGTAGGTATATTGGTGCGCCTTTTTGCCAATGATCCACACTTTCCAAACATCAAAAGTACCGCACATCAAACTCCAGAGAATAAGTCCATGCCCTTCTGTTCTCAGATGAAGGAACTTCTGAAAGAAGCAAAATCGGTTATGAGAATTCCGTCATTTCAGATAATTGTGGCTCAGGGGATCTCTGGTTCATTCCCCTGGTCAGCATTGTCATTTGCCACACTTTGGTTAGAGCTCATAGGGTTCTCACACGTGACAACCGGATTGATTTGGACTCTGTTCATACTTGCTACTTCGTTTGGAGCTCTGTTTGGAGGGAAAATGGGGGATATTCTGTCCCAACGCTTACCAAACAGTGGAAGAATAATGATGTCACAGATAAGCTCTGGTTCAGCTGTTCCTCTTGCTGCAATATTGCTGTTGGGTTTGCCTCATGATCCATCATCAGCTTTCATCCATGGTCTTGCTTTCTTCATCATGGGATTGTCCATTTCCTGGAATGGTTCTGCAACTAACAAGTAAGATTTCTTCCCCTTTTCCTATTAAATCTTGCTTCTGTTTAGAATTCTTCATATTCACTGGCCTTTTGGCAGTGTTTGGTAAGTGTTTTAGTAAGTAATATATAGATAAACACAGGTTGCATGCGATTTAGATTGGTTTTGAAAGAAAAATCAATCCTATGGAAATATATAATTTGTTGCAGATTGGATTAAATCGGTTTGATTTTATTTTTAAATTCAATCCAAACTATTCGCTTGCGCTTATTCTTGAGAACATGACAAAACAAGATATAAAGAAAAGAAACACAAAATTTTGTGTTTTTGTATTCTATTTAGTAATAAATTAGAACAAATTATAAAAATTCAATTTATTTTTATTTTTTTCATTCAAAAAATTTGAGATAAAAAATATAATAATAAAAAATAAAATTATGAAAAATTAACAAGAATAATGAAAGAAAAAATGAAAAATAAGTTGTGTTTGTTGTTAGTGCCTCTGTGTCCTTCTTGTCAGGATGGACACAAAATACACTAATTCAATGTCTCTGGACACATCGTCTCTGTCCATGTCTCTTCTGGCAAACACGATTGATTTTGTGTCTCTATATCACTGTCTCTGGAAACAAACGCAACCTTGTGATTTGAATTTGTTCAATTTATTCCGTTTTTAAAAATTAAAACTTTAGATTTGTACTATTGAAAATAAAGTAATTTTAAGTTGGTAAAACAAATAAATAAATCCATCTAATTTTATAATCATAAAATAATTACTAAATAATAATAATAATATAACATGAATAAAATAAAAATATATAAAAAATTAAACATATTATATATAAAATTTAGTTCTAATAATAAAATTATAATATTATATCTCATTTTTTGGTTTTGGATTTGATTAATTTGATTTTGAGGAATGAATTCGAAATTCGATCCAATCTAAGTTGTTTGTCGAAAATGAAATCTGATCAATTAGTGCAGTTTCAATTGATTTTTGGTTTAGATTGAATTGGATAAAAAATTTTGTGTACAGAAAAAATTAGACAAAATTATATCCTAAAACAAATAACTTGTGTTTCTATTCATATTCCTACACTACTGACCTTACTCCTTATGGGTATAGAGAAAATGAAACAAATTCTATCATAAAACAAAGGAGTTAGCTAATATTTAACAAGATAAAAACTCATTCCATTTGTTCTTCAGGGTCTGGAAGAACCTGAATTAATTAGTATGAATGGTGTTGTATCAATAAAGCTGTACCAAATAGCATTACTCTTATTATATGCCAATACTAAGATAATGGCATTCAAGATAATAATTATGGATCATTTTGTAAATCTGGGCTAGAATTTTGTTCAGAATTAAACATTGTGGACAGTCCAATATTTGCAGAAATAGTCCCTGAGAAGTCCCGGACAGCTATATATGCATTGGATCGATCTTTTGAGTCCGTATTGGCGTCATTTGCTCCTCCCATTGTTGGATTATTGGCGCAGCATGTTTATGGTTATAAACCAACCCCGAAAGGGTCGTCAGACTCGGTTGAGATTGAAACTGACAGAGAAAATGGTGCATCACTGGCAAAGGCACTCTATACGGCAATCGGAATTCCCATGATAATCTGCTGTTCCATCTACTCATTCCTTTATTCAACTTACCCAAGGGACAGGGAGCGAGCAAGAATGATTGCATTGGTAGACTCAGAAATGCAGCAGTTAGAGGGGGAAGAGATAGTAGTAGGTGTACATGATAATGATGAAAAGGCTTTTCTACCTCGCTAGTTCAAGAACTTGTTCAAGAGATCAAGTTGTTTGATTGAGTGCTACAATACTTAAGAGTTTTCTTTTTTTTTTATCAACACTATTTAGAGCTTGTTTAGAACAAAATAGTTTTAGAATTATTTTTATTTAACTTAAAAATATATTAAATTAAAATTAAATTATTGTGTTTAATTTTAAAATAATTTTAAAATTAAATTAATTCCAATTTCAACCTAAGAGTTTTTTTTCCTCAGTTGATACAGATAGTTTACCCGTTACGCGATTTTGAAAATACCGTACATATCATGCTCTTTTATTTCAAACTTTAACATAGTTATTATTATAATGATCATCCTTGAAGGCTTAAAATCAAATGGTGGTTTCATGTAGGGGAAAGTCTATTACTTCTTGGGCAAACAAAAAAGACTTTCTTACTAGCATTATAAATGTGGACGAAAATCACAATTTCAATGGCAATATATGTAAAATGATGGTGTTGTGCAAACCAAGCAAAGTGGTGGCTCATCTCTCACAGCTAGTCCAAGTCAATCTTCCCTCCCAAGTCAACCTTGAGTTTCTCATATCGGTTCTTGAATCGTGGAATACACTGCAAAAAGAGAAAAACGCAAACTGCGAATTCTTATGGTCTTAGTTGGAAATAGAAAAAGATGAAGATGAAATGGGAGAGAGCAACGGTGACACTGGTGATGATTAACATGGTTAACATAATGGATAACGCAGACTCGTCTCTGCTTCCAGCGGTGTACAAAGAAGTTGGTAAAACTTTTCAAGAAGATCCCGCTGCTCTCAGCACACTCACTTTCTACCGATCATTTGTTCAATGTCTTTGTTACCCATTCGCCGCTTACCTCGCCAAGCGCCACAACCGTGCTCATCTCATCGCTCTTGGTGCTTTTCTTTGGGCTGCCACCACCTTCCTCCTCGCCATCTCCACCACAATTTCACAGGTCTCTCCTTACTCTTTATATATTTATTTGCTTATTGCAACATGTCACACCAAGATCACCATTTAATTTTAATTATTACTAGGTGGCAATTTCAAGAGCTTTGAATGGGATAGGACTTGCCATTTTTGTTCCGGCAAGTAAATCTCTGGTTGCTGACTGCACAAACGACAGTAACCGTGGCATGGCTTTTGGGTGGCTTTCATTAACCGGAAACATTGGAAGCATTCTTGGCGGACCCTTCGCTGTAATTCTAGCCTCAACTTCATTTGTTGGCATACCAGGTTGGAGAATAGCTTTCCACCTTGTTGCCCTTATCAGTGTCATAGCAGGTGTATTCGTACACCTCTTTGCTAATGATCCACACTATCCAAAAACTCCACATAACAATAACCCCGTGTCCTTTCTTTCCGGAATGAAAGATATGCTGAAAGAAGTAAAATCAGTTATGAAAATCCCATCTTTTCGGGTAATTGTGGCACAGGGTGTATCTGGGTCAATTTCATGGTCAGCATTGTTCTCATTTGCCATACTTTGGTTAGAACTCATTGGATTTTCACACAAGACAGCAGCGTTGCTTTGGACCATGTTCATCATTGCTATTTCAGTAGCAGCTCTGTTTGGGGGTAAAATGGGGGATATTCTATCCCAACACTTTCCAAACCGTGGCAGAATAATAACGGCACAGATAAGCGTTGGTTCAGCTGCTCCTCTTGCAGCAATTTTGCTGTTGGTATTGCCTTATGATCCATCCACTCCCTTCTTGCACGCCCTTGCTCTCTTCATCATGGGTTTCTTCATGAGCTGGAATGGTCCAGCAACAAACAAGTACGTACCCATATGACTCTTACCATAACAAACAATACAAAAAAAATGTTTAGTTAACATTATGAACAGTCCAATACTTGCAGAGATAATCCCAGAGAAGTCTCGTTCAACTATATATGCGGTGGATAAGTTTTTTGAGTCTATATTGGCGTCAATTGCTCCTCCTATTGTTGACATTATGGCTCAGCATATTTTTGGATATAAACCAATCAGAAAAGGAGATTCGTCCTCCATTAAAGCGGATAGGGGAAATGCTGCAGCATTGGCAAAAGCACTTTATACTGCAATCGGAATTCCCATGATAATCGGCTGTTGCATCTATTCAATCCTT
>NC_029787.2:129925270-129949174 GCF_000816755.2 Arachis ipaensis | reverse complement strand
CAGCCACTGGAGAGTATTGACCTCGATGATAATGATGAGCAAGTGTTGCTGCCGCGCTAGTTCAAGACTCTTGTATAAGAGGATAAAAAATGTTCACGACAAAGGAAAATTAAACTTATGTCCCTCAAAATAGCAAAATAAATTTACTTTAAATAAACCTGTCATTATGTTAGGATTAGGAAAGTAGAAATGTTTCTTATTGTTAATAAAAGGGCAAAATCTTATTTGTTATTGTTAGTATGTTTCTCTAGCTCTTGCACCCATATTTACAAAGGAATTATCGTTTTAAATTTTTAATGTTATGCTACAGATCACCAAGTTCAAATCATAATATACATATCACATTAAAAAGAATATCTTGGGGTGGTGGCGCAGTTGGCTAGCGCGTAGGTCTCATAGCTACTGAGTTATCCTGAGGTCGAGAGTTCGAGCCTCTCTCACCCCAATATACCATTTTTCATCCCCATCCAATTTTGTGTGGGTATGCGAGGCTGTGTGTTGATGAAAGCAAAATTGAAAGCGGCATCTATGATTTCATGTCAACGACACAATGTGAACACACGACATGGTTTTTTATTTTTCCTTCCTCTGTCGGCTTGGGACTTCTACTTTTGAATTTCTTCACCACATAATGAGATTGCCAAGCTACCATTTTTAATCATTTTAATGGGCTGCCACAGTTGCAGCATTCGTTATTTTCCCGCATTCTACCCTCCTTCTATTAAGCATTTATTAGATCGCATCAGTATTGCACAGCTATGATGCTATTAGCATTAATTTCCCTTCGGGCACACTCACCGCTATTATATTTATTTGAGTATACAAACCCGATTGATAAAACTAATAGTTATTGACCTATGAAATTTTTATGAGCTCGCACGAATATTTATAGTAACAAGTGGAACATTTTTTTAAGAAATCTTAAAAAGAAAAAGGGGTAAAACCGTAAGTAGCGAAGCCTGAATTGTTTGGATGCGCCATGTGATAGGTCTCTTTCCTTTCTCCTCTCCCTTTGGCAGCACACACTTCCACTCACTCTCACTCAATGGTTTCACTTCACTTATAAACAAATGCAAACTATTTATAAATTATAACCCCTTTTTTCTTCTCTCATTTGTTCTTTTTTTCTCAATCCACCAAAGCATTATAAATTCACATGTGAGTTAGAGGGTCCAAGCTCTATTACTCTATTGTTTACTAGATCTTTGACTACCTTACCACCACTACCCTCTAGATCTTGGAGGAAGCCAGTGCAGATTGGCTTCACTTCACCACCAATGGCTCAACTCATGCACTTGGACTGCAAAAAGGTACTCATATTCTCAATTCTTTTGTTCTTCTTTGTTTCTGTATGCTTCAGTGCCTGCTCACAACATCAAGTTCAGACCAAAGAAGGGTTATCTAGTAGAATTGGCAGTAGAAGATTGTTGGAGGAGCAAGATGATGATTGGGAAGAGAAGCCCTTGAAAAAGAAAAGCACTACCCAATCCCAATCCAAAAAGAACCAGACCAAGCTAACTAAGCCAACCACTACTTCTTCCAAGAATGTCAAATCTGATAACATTTCTTCCACCACCAAGAACCAAACCAAAACCATCAAATCTAATCCCCTTTCCACCAAGAACGACCAAACAAAAACACTCAAATCTAGTAGTAACATTTCTGCCAAGAACCAAACCAAAACCAAAACTATCAAATCCGAAAACCTTTCCTCCAAGAGTTCATCATCTTCTAAAACCGCATCCACCGACACTACTGGCATCAAGAAGCTCAATTCCACAAGCTCCACCTCCAACAAGAGTAACAAGCAGCTCAACTCCCCTACTATTCCCTCCTCCACTTCCAAGTTCAAGAAGCTCAATTCCACATCAACATCAAAACCTACTTCACCTTCCACTTCAAACAAGAAACCATTGGATCTTGCGAAAGCAACTAACAAAACTACAAAGTCCACCGGCACCAAGGATAAGAACAAGCAAACAAAAACAACCACCAGCCAGGCATCAGATTCAGATCAAACAAAGCCAATAATCAAGAAACCGCAGAAGGCTTCTCCTCCAACGAAGAAACCGACGAAACAACCACCACCGACAACATATTGGATGGACGAAGACGACGACGACTTCGTCTCAGAGTTCAGAGATCTGCCAAACAAGTTCCACCAGACGCTTCTCCCAGACCTCGAAAGAATCTCCACAACTTCAAAGCTTTACCTCACCAAAGCCAACAGCGAGATCACAAAAGGCTTCAAACCCTACGTCGGCAAAAAATATGCATCCACCGTAGCCACCGCACTCTCGTGCGCTTTCGTATTGATCCCATTGATCTTAGTCTCTCTCCTCTGCACACAAATCAAAGCATATTTCTCACTCCAGAAAATCATCATCTTCATCCAAGTTTATCTCTCTATCTACTTCACCATCCTCTGCGTATCGTCGTTAGTTACTGGGCTCGAACCGTTAAAGTTTTTATACTCTACTTCGCAGTCCACGTACCTGTGCCTGCAGGTTCTGCAAACTCTCGGTTACGTTTTCTATCTCTTGATGCTCTTGATGTATCTTGTTCTTGTCTTCTCCACGGAGTGTGGGTTGGGTTCTAAGTTTTTGGGCCTGGCCCAAACGTTAGTGGGCATAGCTATTGGGCTTCATTACTACGTCACGGTGTTTCATAGGGTGGTGTTGAGGCAACCTCCGAAGACAAATTGGAAGGTTCACGGGATTTATGCCACGTGTTTTCTCCTCATTTGCGTGCTTTCTAGGGCTGATAGAAGGAAAAAGGTTTACGTTGAAGATGGTGGAGGAGAAGGCAAGCAGAATTGATTAAGTAACTTGTATTATTTTTGTAATACTTCTTAATTTCATTCAATTTTAGAGAAAAGATTATAATTAAAGGTTACCGAAAGCAATAGAGCAATGAAGCAAGCTTGTTCTTCATGTGATGTACCATGCAACCATTCAGATTCGTTCTATAAAAATAAAGGCTTACTGGCAATTATATAGATTAAAAATGCCTCCTGAGGTGGACGAAAAGGGAACTGCTCTTGTCTTACTCTCTTTCATATATATATATAGTAGAATACCAGAATCAGAATCTATCTATGTGCTTTTACAATTTACTAATTTAGTAACTTTAAAAAGATTAACTTCTTGGAAGGTTATTATAGTAATTTGAAGATCCCACCGACAGTGTCCAATGCAATGCGGTGTTTTTGGGGGGGTCACGGCAAAAGCAGGTTAGCCCGAGAGCCCAGCTTCGTTCTCCTGTCCCTTTTCGCAAGGAACCCTTTCCAAGCTTGTCTTTTAGTCAAAGAAAAAGGGTTATGCTAAATGTGTCACAAAAGTATAAATATAATAATGTTTTTTTTATTCCTATATATATATATATTCAACAATAATTAATTTCTACATCTAAGTCATTTAACCAACCAAGTCCAATCAAATAATTTTGACCTAATTCACCTCCACGTGTCCTTACTTCTAACAAACTTTTGACTCAACACGCGAATATATGTAACTGCCTTTTTCATACGGATTTCGTTTCTTTTTTTTTTTAATTTTCTTAGTATTTTCTGTGTCTCGACGTTCTGTTCCATCTCCGCGTTCTTTGTGTTTCTCTTCCTTCTCTATGTTCTCTTCGTTCTCTGCGTTCTCTTTGTTCAAGTTTAATGTTCTTTTATCTGATTTGAAAATTTGGATCAAAGTTATTGAAATC
Organism: Arachis ipaensis; assembly: GCF_000816755.2. NCBI lineage: Eukaryota > Viridiplantae > Streptophyta > Magnoliopsida > Fabales > Fabaceae > Arachis > Arachis ipaensis. The sequence continues at coordinate 129,945,463 of NC_029787.2, read as the reverse complement.
AAGCTGTAAAATTAGTTTTGAACAGGTATTTCGTTGCCGAATATAATGAATGATTCAAGTTCACACCGTCAATTGAACCAGACCGAAGTGGTTTATTGTTTTGAATCGAATCAAGTGATTGAGGTATGGTTCGATTCTAGTTAATATAGTTCGTTAGTAATTTATGATTCTATAGGTCTATAATGTTGTTTTTGTCTATGAAAATTACTGTTCATAGTTAATGGTTTGAATTGAATGTAATGTAGGAGTTCTGAATCTGAGTCATTACTGTGATGAATCTATTCCGTCCTCGTTTCGGTGTACTTTTATTATAAATGGGTGTATTTTAAAAATCTTTCGATGTATTTTTTAAGTTCAGATTTTCAATTGAATCAGGGTGAATTGTATTATTGTTTTGAATTGAATTAAGCGGTGAGGTGTGATTTGAATATGGTTTGTTAGTTATTTATGATTTTGTAGTTGAATAATTTTATTTTTTCTGTGAAGATTGTTGTTCATGGTTGATGGTTTGAATTTGAATGTAATGTACGAGTTCTGAATTTGATTTTATTATTTTGATGAATTTGTTTCGTTCAAAGTTTTGGTGTATTTTAGATTCTAAGAAGGTTTATTTTGGAACGATTTCGGTGTATTTTCAGTTTTTACATGATGTTAATGAGCAACTTATTCCAAAAGTTGGAATGACTTTTAACATGTTTGAAGAAGTTGAAAAATTTTACAAAAATTATTCTAAACTTGCAGGTTTTTCTACAGAAATTCATAACACAAATAAGAAGGAAAAATGAAATTAAGAACTAATTGATTACATGTACCAGAGAGGAAAAATGAAAATCGAACATATCTCCAACTGAGAAGACAAATCCCTCGACTAGATTAAATTGTCCTGCAAGAATTTATATACATATATTAAAGGACATTGGTGTTCGGATCATTTTTTATTTCCTAGTATATGTTGGATTTCAGTCTATGTGTCTCCAATAGTCTCTGTTTATTTTATTTCATTTTTTTGTTGCCTTTTGTGTTTCAGAAACTACTGTTCTTTTGCCCTTACCAGTTACTATTTTGAGCTCAAAAATTCTTATCCAAAATCAGAGTTTGCTGTGAAAACGCTTAACGGTATGGGTGCTATTTCTTTTCTTCTAGCATTGCTGTATAATATATACATGGCAGACTTTTTCTTCGCTGGAAATTGATGACTTCTGCAATTATGTGATATGTTTTTGTCTCTCTTATTTTTTTATAATCTAATTTGGACTCATGTTGAACGGCACATCCTTTTCAAATTTAAATTTACAATAATCCATGAATGCCCTGCATTTTCCCCCTTTTTTTTCGCTGATAATCTAATGTCATTTAGGAACTACAAACAAGCAACTGCCAATTAGTTTGGTATTGCCTGTTATATGTAAATCCATGAGTAGGCTTGCCTATTATACAGTCTTAGGCATTATGTGATTTTGGTCTTATCAGATGTTAGCTAAATATACTGATCTTGTATTTTATTTCTGGTGCAGTTTTAAGTTAATTTCCTTGTTTAGCCACCTTATGAGGAGTTGATTTTGAGAGTTGCTGATTTACGGGATTTTTGTTCTGAATTTACCAAGCATGGATAAAGTTTCATCAGACTGTCCATACCCGGGGTGCTTCTTTTGTGTTATGAAGGAAGGGAATCCAAGTAAACGTAGAGCAAGTATACTGAAATTCTTTCGGGAACTTCCATCTCAGGATGATGATGGTCAGGTGCTCTCTATCAGTGGCTTGTGGAACACGACAATGGCACATCCAAATGACCCTGAGTTCATAGAGCTAGGAATTTTTGAATGCATGGCTGCTCTAATATGGAAGGGACTGAAGAATCGGTGCTGGCTTTCTCACGACCAAAATATTTGCATTCCTTATTATGCAGCTCATATAATTGGTTCCTACACAATGAATATGGAAGAATTTGCTGAAAGTGCTGTGCATGCTGGGGTCATTCTTGCTCTAGTTGAGCAGAGAGTAGCAATACAAGCTTTAGGACATTTAGCTACATATGCCAGCACTTTTCCTACTGTAGCAAGTCATGGTGAAATTCTTGAGCTCTCCATCCAGTTAGCAATGAGTTCCCCTGGAAATAGTTTATTCGCACTTTTACCAATATGTTGATAGAAGGCTAAGTTATCATTGTGATTTGCTTACACATGGCATGGGTGGTGTTGAAATGGAGTCTAGGAAGGCTGAGGAATGGGCTAGTCAGTTGCAATGTTGGTCCCTTCAGCTGATTAACTGCTTTGCTTTCAAACCTGAATTCCTTCCTACAATATGCAAAACCGAATTTCTGATCAAACTACCTGGCATATGGGGTGGACTTGTTAATGAAAATTCACCAGCTTGTATTGGTTTATTAAGAACAATTTGTCATCAAAAGTTTGGTAGGGGACCTATTGCCAGTTGCCCCAGTATTATTGAAGCTTTATGTAATATTGCCTGGTCTTCAGATGATTGGCAGTATATGGCAATTGATTGTCTTCTATGGCTTCTTCAAGATCCCAATACATGTCACAAGGTAAAAATTTTCAGTGTAGCATTGGCAGCTCATTCTAATATGATACTTAATCACATCAATTGAGCTTGTTTGCACAGATGAGCTTTAAGAAACACAATTGGTGTCTGGGAAAGAATGCATTTGAACATGTGAATGAAAGTATATTCTTATCCCTTAAGCGTAACTTCGTTTAAATTAAAGCAAATAAATAGACAAAAGTAAAAGCCATGATGCTAAAATCTCGAGGCCTTTAATAATAATTATACTGCACTTGGCCCATGGTGCACCTTCAGACTAAAATCTATCACTACTACAATGCTTGTCTTATATCTGTTCTTTTGTGTGTGAGTGTCAAACTTTCCAATTCCTAAATTTCACTAATTAATTTCATCCTTAAGCGTAAAGGGTTAAGAAGAGTTAAGTAACAATTTTAGTATGGATATCAATTCACTTGAATGTCTAAAGGCATTGCTGTAGAGAAATAATCTTTTGAGCTTATGGTCATATGTTGGCTGCTTTAGACAAATTACTAGTTACTGTCTTCATTATCACCAAGGAAGGTGCATGGTCCTTGTCAAGTTTTTAGGACACTAATATATTTGTAAGCCAAATGCATGATAACAATAACCTTTGTCTACTGGATTATTTTTTTAACACAATTTCTCCTTATATGCCTGATGTCTTTATTTATTCAAGCACCGGTTATTTGTTTATATAATTTGAGTATTAGAAGTGGATTTCCATGTTGAATTTAAAAGTTTCCTGTGTATTATGTAGGTGATTGATAAAGTGGTTCCTGCATTAGTTGACCTTGCCGAAATTACAACTCTTGGCAACCACAAAAAGTTTGGTGATTCCATTGTTGGTGTTCTTCAGAACTGCATCCAGTCGCAGGGGTCAGGAAGAAGCTCAATTAGTGGTCGCACTAGTAAACAAATTGAGGACCTATTAAATTCAAAGTAAAGGTTAAAATGGGAAAAGAATATGCCCAAGGAAGATCTACACATTAAGCATGTTGCAGCTCTGGTGGTCAAGCTTGAAGGAAATTCTCTGTTCTCATCTGGAAATATTTCTGGAACTACATCAAAATACTCAGAAGCATTGTCATTGTGTCTGATGAGATCCAAGAAGGAGAGAGTTGTTCTATATAGTAATCGATCTCAATGCCATCTTTTGCTGTAGCAACCTTTGGCTGCTGTTGAATATCAGATTAGAGATATAGGCTGTATAAAAGTTATTCTGAGAGATATATATTTTATATAAGTTATTTTGTTTTGATATAGTTTCCATTTTTAGATATCTGATTCTGTTGTATCTCTTAGTATTAAGGGATTTTATTTCTGTACCTATGTATATATATATATATATATATTGACGCTGAGAGATGATTCTCTCAAGGGAATTCATCCAAAACACAATCCTTGTCTCACTCCATTCGTGTATTTCAAGTTGGTATCAGAGCGGGTTCCGACCCAGCTCTGGTTTCTATTTGTTTCTCTTCTTTTCCGGCTGCGATCTCTCAGCCGTGTTCCCTTTTCTCACCACCTGACACTATTAGCTGTCTCTTCATTAGAAACTATTTTTCCGGCCAAAACCTTGTCAAACATCAGACCCACTCCGAAGCAACCCCATAATCAGAACCGGAAAGCCAAGTTCGGCTTGTCCCCAAAATTTCACCACCGTCAATCGCCGCATGCGCCGACACGCGCCGCCCCTTTTCTTGCACGTGGTCCTCACGCGCCTCCACTCCAGACGCGCGTGAACGTCAAGCTCCGCTGCCCAGGCTTTTTCCGGCCCTTGTTTCCCTTCTGCAGGTGTTTTTCGGCCGTTTCTGAGTATCTGCCATCATGTCTTCTGAGGTAACCCCCGACACCAACTCCAATGGTGGCAAACCGGTTGTTCTAACATCTGTTGTTTCTGGAACTGCTATAATGACCTCTGAAAAATTGATGGGTGCCAAAAATTACCTTTCTTGGGCTGATTCTGTGGAACTTTGGTTCATGGGCCAAGGCTATGAAGACCACCTTACTAAATTTGTTGATGATGTTCACGCCGCTGACAAAACCACTTGGAAGAAGATTGATGCACAGCTATGTAATCTTATGTGGCAGACCATTGATCCACCAAAGCTGACTATGTTTCGGGCTTACAAAACTTGTAAAAAGGTGTGGGACCGTGCTAAAGCTTTATACACTAATGACATTGCAAGACTTTACCATGTTGCTAAGAAGCTGTGTAGTTTACAGCTTCAAGGAACTGATATGGAATCTTATGTTGGGGCTGTGGAAGCTGTCAAGGAAGAGTTTTTGACTCTCCTTCCCTATGTGTCTAATGCTAATGACCATCATGCTCAACAGGGAAAGCTGTTTTTGGTACTTACGTTACTTGGGTTGCCAGCTGAACTTGAATCTCTTCGGTAACAAATATTGGGCACCTCACCCGTTTCTTCCCTTGAGGACGTATTTGCACGACTCTTGCAATCCGGCCCCTTTCTTGAGACCCATACTTTCGACCAAACTGCATTGGCATCCCAATCTTCTTCTCAAGTGTCCTTTCAAGTGCCCACTCGCGGCGGCCGTGGGGGTCATGGTAATGGTCGTGGTAATCGTACTCGCCTTAGTTGTACCTATTGCTATAGGATTGGTCATACTCAGGATAAATGTTATGCTCTCTATGGTCGTCCTACCAAGGTAGCTAATGTTGTCCAAACTAATGAGCCATCTGATGTTCACTCCGCCGCACAACCACAAGGGATATTTGTCTCTGGCAATGATTATGATGAGTTTCTCAAGTACTAAGCTTCAAAGCAAGCATCTACTCCCGTTGCTTCGGTGGCCCACTCTGGTAATTATCTTGCTTGTATCTCTCATTCCTCTTCTCTTGGACCATGGGTCCTTGACTCAGGTGCTTCTGATCACATTTCTGGTACTTCTTCTGTCCTCTCTAAACTTGAACACCTTGCATTTCTTCCTTCTATCACTTTGGCTGATGGTTCTAAAATTGGTGCTAAGAGAATAGGTCAAGCTACTCCTCTTCCTACATTACCTTTGAAATCTGTTCTTTACATGCCCAATTGTCCTTTCAATTTGATTTCTATTAGCCAACTTACCCGTTCTCTTAATTGTTTTGTTACCTTTTTTGCTGACTCCGTCATTGTGCAGGATCGAGAGACGGGATAAACGATTGGTACAGGATGTGAGTCTCAAGAACTGTATCGGCTTGCCTTACCCACTACTACTGTGTCTTCTGTTGCTGCTGTTGAGTCTCCGGACGTGGTCCATTATCGCCTGGGACATCCCAGCCTCTTGAAATTACAAGCTATGGTCCCGAGTTTATCTCGTCTTGCTACCTTAAAGTGTCAAACTTGTAATTTAGGTAAATATGTTCGTAGTTATTTTTCAAGTCGTGTCAATACACGAGCTGCGTCTCCCTTTTCTGTTATTCATTCTGATGTATGGGGACCTAGTCGGGTTACTTCTCATTCTGATTTTTGTTATTTTGTCACCTTTATTGATGACTTTTCTCGTTGCACTTGGTTATATTTAATGAAGGACAGATCTGAATTATTTGCACATTTCAAGCCTTTATGTTCTGTGATGAGTTTGGAAAACTCTAAATTAATATGTGATGACTAAACATTATTAAAATTAATTAATTACAAAATTATTAATCTGATTTTCATCTAACATATATTGATTAAAATAATTTTGTTACAGGTTTTAATATTGGGCCGAAAAATAAATTTCTGGTGCAAGCCCAAATTACATTCAGCCCTTGGTTTTGATAATATATGATGAATATGGCTTATTTAATTCTTTATGTTACTTGGGCCAATTTAATCTATTATGGTCACAAGTCCAAGTTGAAAATACTTTCCCATTTGCTCATTGCTTGATCCAAATTTCATCAGGAAAGCAAATGTTATAATTGGGCCAGAAATTTAATGATTATTGCAACCAAGCCCAATTCCATTTAAGATGAGAGTTCCTCATGCTTTGTCCGAATCCATGAAGCAAAGAAAAAGCCTCAATGCTTCCAACGGATTCCATTACACTTTCTGAAAGGATTTCAAAGTTAATTTAAGCATTGGGAACATAAGCAAGTGAGAGAAGATTGATTTGACTAAAGACATCATTGCTACACGCCACACTAAGAAAAGCAAAAGCAAGCTATTTTCAATTAATTAGTTTAACCACTTTGAATTGTTTTTCTTCAGATTCTCTTTTCTCTCTCATTGTTTCTTCTTCTTCGGTCATTGTCCAGGAAACAATGGAAGCTATGTTCAATTATCAAAAGAAAGAAGGAGCTGCATGTATCAAGACCATCAAGCTAATGATGGCAAGAAAATATACTAAAATAAAAATAAGCTGTGGCTAAGATTGTCACCAAACATGGATAGATTTGGTGAGGTAATCTTGGGTTCTTTATGCTCAAAAAGGAAGAAGAAGATCTCGGCCAGCAAGGGGAGATTCTTGGAGGAGATGGCTTGTCTTTGATTCTGCTCAACCACCACAGGAAGTAGCTAGAATGGCGAAGTGATGGTAGAGGCAGAGATTGAAGCAGATGAAGTCATCATCATCATGAAGCATCAAGGGCCAGAAATCCATCTTGGAGAGCAAGCCAAGGATGGAGAGCTCGGATTGATGAAGAATGATGACCAAGGAAGGACTAGAGGTAATTGCATGTTGGTTATTGCATGGTTATCTCTTCTCTCTCTGTGTGGCTGAACCGGTTTCTTGAAGGAAGAAGAAGTTGGCTTGGGTTTTTGGCTTCAAGTGTGGAGGCTTCTCTCTTCTATAAAAAGGGAGAACAACCACTGTTTGGAGCAAGGAGTTAGAAGTAAGCATTGAGAGTGCAAGGCACAGGATTCTCAGAGCTACCTAAGCTTACAGATTTTCTTCTCCTTCAATGTATTATGTTTAGTATTTTTCTGTTTAATTTTGTCATGTCTTGAGTCTCATGAAAAAAGGCAAAAGAGAGTGCAAAATTAAAAGAAAAATCCATAGATGTCTTAGAGTTCCTTTGTTCATCTATGTTGTGTTTCATGATTCTGTGGGAATCCCCTTGTAAGTTGGGTTAGCACTTTACAGTTTGTAATCAGGTTGATTATAGTGAAATTCCATCATTGTTGTGATGGAGACTGGATGTAGGCTGCACTGCACTTAGCAGCTGAACCAGGATATATCTGGGTGTAATCTTTCTTCTCTCCTACTCCATTTCTGTTTTTTACTGCACAGAAGCAAAAACAAAAAATGTCTCGTGCCAAGTGACGAGACAAAATGAAAAAGTCTCGTGGCTAGGGACGAGCTAAAAACAGAAAAGTCTCCTCTAAGTCCAGCAAGCGTTAGCAAGCAAAAGGGGGCTAAGATTCAACCCCCCCTTCTCTTAGCCACTGAAACCATCAATTGGTATCAGAGCTTGGTCTCAAAGAGATCAAGCTTTGCAGCTTGGAGTAAAGATCCTCATGGCAGAAAATAGTGGCTTAAATGTGGTGTCCTATAATATGACTGAAGGTCAATCAAGCAACAGACCTCCTCTTTTCAATGGGAAAAATTATATCTATTGGAAGGAGAGGATGAAGATATTTGTACAAGCAGTGGATTACAGACTTTGGAAGATTATCCTGGAAGGGCCTCAATTTCCAACTACCACAAGTGCAGAAGGAGTAGTCACTCTTAAACCAGAAGCAAGATGGACTGAGGAAGATAGGAAGAAGATAGAATTAAATGCCAAGGCAGTAAATCTGCTAAACTGTGCTATCAGCTTTGAGGAGTACCGATGGGTATCAAGATACACAACAGCAAAGGAAATCTGGGACAAATTGCAAATCACCCATGAAGGAACCACCATTGTAAAAAAGACTCGGACAGACATGTTAAATAAAGAGTATGAAATGTTTGCAATGAAGGAAGGAGAGTCCATTGATGAACTGTTCGAACGGTTCAACTCCATCATTGTTGGCTTAGATGCTCTGGGAATTACACATTCTGAATCTGTGTTAGTGAGAAGAGTGTTGAGATGTCTCACAAAAGAGTGGGAAACAAAAGCATTAATTATTTCTGAGAGCAGTAGCTTAGATTCCATGACACTTGATGATTTGAGAGAAAATCTTCTTGCTTTTGAAAACACCTATTTGAAAAAAGATTCAAAAAAGAAAGGAATTGCTTTTTCTTCTGTGACTAACCCTCTGGATGATGAATCCAGTGATAACTCTTCTGAAAATGAGTTTGTGTTGTTTGCAAAAAAATTCAGGAAAATAGTGAAGCTTAAAGGCAAAGGCAGCAGCTCAAGGAAGATGAAGAAAGACCTGAGCAAAGTAACCTGTTACAATTGCAAGGAAATGGGGCATTTCAGATCTGATTGTCCCAAGTTAAAGAAGGAGGAAAAGCCGAAAAGAGTAAAGAAGAAGGGACTGATGGCCTCATGGGAAGACTTGGAGAATGACTCAGATGATGATGATGAAGAAACCGAAACCAAGTCACAACCATGTCTCATGGCAGATCACATAGATCAGGTAGTCTTTCATAACCCTAACACTGAAGATCTTCATCTTATGATAGACCACCTTTCTGAAAAAATAAGATGTTTTCTGCTGGAAAATCAAGAGCTTGAACAACAAATCACCATTCTTAAAGCTGAAAATAGTTTTCTTAAAGAGAAAGTAAGAGAGGCCGAAACTGTTTGTGACCTTGTTGAGGAAAATAAGCAGTTAAGAGCCCAAATTAAGAGCTGTGAAAGTAATCATTCCGTTCTTGCATATGTAGATTGTTTTAAGCAAAATGAAGAGTTGCTTAAAGAGGTTAAAAGGCTTAAGGAAGACTTAGCCAAATTCACCCAAAGTTCTGAAAATTTGAATCAAATTCTGGCTAGTCAAAAATCTCTTTATGACAAGGCTGGGTTGGGATTTTATAAATCTGAAAAATCTCATTTTGAAAACATTGCCTCATCTTCAAATGATACAAGATATCAAGACCCCACCTACTTTAACAAAACAGCAACTCCAAGATTTTGTAGGCTATGCAAACGAAATGGACACTTTCCTATTCAATGTTTCTTTGGTGAAAGAATGATTGGTGATAAAGTTTGTAAAGTTGTTTTTGATTACAATGGCTTAGGACATAGGAGATGGTTTAACGTGAAAGGATCCAAGAAAATTTGGATACCTAAGGTCACTTAAGCTTGTTTTGTAGGTGTGCCTAGCATCCAAACGGAAAGAAAATATGTGGTATATGGACAGCGGATGTTCTAGGCATATGACCGGGAAGACAACCTTCTTCATAAAGCTTGATGAATATGATGGAGGTCTTGTCACTTTTGGTGATGATGCAAAAGGAAAAATAGTGGCTGTTGGGAAAGTTGGGAAAAATTTTTCTTCTTGTATAAATGATGTTCTCCTTGTACATGGTTTGAAACATAATTTGCTTAGTGTTAGTCAATTGTGTGATTTGGGTTTTGAAGTTGTTTTTAAGAAGTTTGTTTGTTTGGTTGTTTGTGAGAAAACTGGGGATATTTTATTTGAAGCTAAAAGGTGTAACAATGTGTATGGATTAACTCTAAGGATTTAAAGGAACAAAATGTAACATGCTTTACATCTCTTGAATTTGAAAAATGGCTTTGGCATAGAAAGTTGGGTCATGCTAGCATGTACCAAATTTCTAAGCTAGTCAAAAAGAATTTGGTTAGAGGAATTCCAAACATCAAGTTTGATAAGGATCTTACTTGTGATGCTTGCCAATTGGGCAAACAAGTAAAATCTTCTTTTAAATCAAAAGATGGAATCTCAACCAAAAGGCCATTGGAGATGTTACATATTGATCTTTTTGGTCCTACTAGAACTCAAAGTTTAGGAGGTAAACACTATGGTCTTGTGGTGGTAGATGATTACTCTAGATTTGGTTGGGTACTTTTTCTTACTCATAAGAATGATGCTTTTCATGCCTTTTCTACTCTTTGCAAGAAAATTCAAAACGAAAAGGATTTAAAAATTGCCCATGTGAGAAGTGATCATGGAAGAGAATTTGAAAATCAAGATTTTGAAAAATTCTGTGATGACTTAGGAATTTCTCATAATTTTTCATGTCCTAGAACCCCCCAACAAAATGGGGTGGTTGAAAGAAGGAATAGAAGCCTTCAAGAAATGACTAGGGCTATGCTATGTGAGAATGAGATTCCTAAATTCTTGTGGGCTGAGGCTGTGAACACAGCATGTTATATTTTGAAGAACAATCATTAGAAAAGGGTTAAAGAAAACCCCTTATGAGCTATGGAAAGGAACCCCTCCAAATCTTAAGTATTTTCATATTTTTGGATGCAAATATTTTGTGCTTAATAATAAAGAAAACCTTGGAAAGTTTGATCCAAAATCCTATGAAGGAATGTTTGTTGGATATTCCACCACAAGCAAGGCCTATAGAATTTATCTCAAGGAACATAGGACTATAGAGGAATCCATACATGTTACTTTTTGTGATTCTAACTTAATTCCCAGTACTGTGATAGATAATGATTCAGATGGTGAAGAAGCTGGAACAAGCAAAGAAAATCCCAAATCTGTTCAGAATGAGGAATCTGCCAGTCCAGTTTTATCTCGTCAGATTGGAGGAGATATTTCCATTTTGTATCCTGAGCAGGCACGAGCAACTGAAATAGTGAGACCACCAGAAGTTCATCAAAGCTCTACACCTGTCCAAAAGCCTAGAGAATGGAAGTCTATGAGAGGTTATCCTCATGATTTCATCATTGGTAATCCTTCTCAAGGAGTAGCAACAAGATCATCCACCAAAAGCCAAGCCGAACCTAGCAATCTTGCTCTCTTATCACAAATAGAGCCTAACAATGTCAAACAAGCTCTTGAGGACCCATCATAGGTTAAAGCAATGCAAGAGGAGCTTGCTCAATTTGACAAGAATGAGGTTTGGACACTAGTACCTCATCCGGATGGTAAGAAAGTTACCGGTACTAAATGGGTATTTAAAAATAAGCTTGGTGAGGATGGACAAGTTGTTCGTAACAAGGCTAGATTAGTGGCCCAAGGTTACGATCAAGAAGAGGGTATAGATTTTGATGAGTCTTTTGCTCTGGTAGCTAGAATGGAAGCAATTAGATTGCTTCTTGCCTATGCCGCCCATAAAGGTTTCAAAATATTTCAAATGGATGTTAAGTGTGCTTTCCTTAATGGCTTTATTGATAGAGAAGTGTATGTGGCACAACCCCCCGGTTTTGAACAAAAAGAGTTTATAAATCATGTTTTCAAATTAACTAAGGCTCTTTATGGTCTTAGACAAGCTCCAAGAGCTTGGTATGAAAGGCTTAGTGCCGTCTTGTTGGAAAATCAATTTCAAAGGGGTACCACCGACACTACTTTGTTTATTAAAGCATCTAGTGATGACATACTCCTTGTTCAGGTTTATGTTGATGATATTGTATTTGGATCGACCAACATTTCTTTGTGTGAAGAGTTTGGAAAACTCATGACTAGTGAGTTTGAAATGAGTTTAATGGGAGAGCTTACTTTCTTTCTTGGCCTCCAAATTAAACAAACTCCTAGTGGTACTTTTATTTACCAAGGAAAGTATGCAAAAGAACTTATTAAAAAGTTTGGCCTAGAAAATTCCAAAGCAATGGGTACACCAATGCATCCCAACACAAAACTTGAAAAGGATGATGATGGTCAAGATGTGGATGAAACAAGGTATAGGGGAATGATAGGTTCACTCATGTACCTTACCTCCTCTAGACCGGACATTGTCCAAAGTGTGGGTGTATGTTCAAGGTTCCAATCCCACCCAAAAGAATCCCATCTCACGGCTGTTAAGCGCATCATTAGATATATTAAGGGAACTTGTGATTATGGATTATGGTATCCTAAATCTGATGATTTTTGTGCAGTAGGGTTTTGTGATGCAGATTTTGCGGGAGATAGAGTGGATAGACGAAGCACATCCGGCATGTGTTGCTTCCTTGGAAGCTCACTCAATATGTGGTCAAGCAAAAAGCAAGCCACAATGACTTTATCCACAGCTAAAGCATAATACATTTCCGCATCTGCATGTTGCACTCAATTAATTTGGTTAAAAACACAATTAGAAGATTACAAATTAAAAATCAATAGTATACCATTATTTTGCGATAATATGAGTGCTATAAACATTTCAAAAAATCCTGTTTTGCACTCAAGAACAAAGCACATTGAAATTAAATATCATTTCATTAGAGAACATGTGCAAAAGAGAACTATTGATATTCAATTTGTAAAATCTGAAGACCAAATTGCTGATATTTTTACAAAACCTCTCTGTGAAGACAGATTCTGTACCTTGAGAAAAAGTTTGGGAATGTTTGATTTAAGTTTCATTAAAAATTTGTGAATTTTTAACTCTGTTCAGTTTTGTCTCGTAGGTTTGGACGAGATAAAAATGCAAGCTTGATGGAGGAGCTATGATCAAGGGGGAGGAAACGCAGATTTAAATTTTCATGGGCCCCACCTAATAATTCCTGACCCCACCATGACAGTTTAGTTAGTTATTCTTTCTTTGAAAAATAAAATCACAAAATCCCTTAGATTGTCTTTTCAAATCTTGTTGGAAGAAGCATGTTGTCAAATCATATCTTTTCCTTCCAACTAATCCCTTTATTCAAGGAAAACTCCCTTTTTATCATTTTTTTGAAACTCCCATTTGGTTAATAACCGCTCCATTATGGTCATTAACTTCCCCATCATCTCTCTCCAATCCTCATTTATTGCACCACTAACCTCCTTCCACCCTCACTCTCTTTCGGCACTCACCCCTTCATATTCAACCTCTTCATTTATCCTACCATGAAAAAGAAAACTGCACTTAGGAGGAGTAGCCGAACCCCCATTCCAAAAAACCCACCTTTTTCATCACCTCCAACCCATACACATATACATCTCCATTCTACCTCCTCTTCTACTCATTCCCCTCCTTCCAAAAGAACCAAAACCATGCGCCGTAAGGTCGTTGCTAAGAAAACGTCAGGGAGAGGCAAATCTGGAAAATCCAAGGAACCAAGTGTTGAAGAGGATGAAGATGAGTCACATACCTCACCCCCTCAATCATCACCGAAAAGATCCACCCCACATGCAAGAAGCTCTCAAAAGAGGCATAAAAGTTTTGTGTTGCATGATACTAAGGAACCTGCGAATTTGGAGTCACTCGAATTCAAGAACAAGTTTCACAAACCTCATTCCCATTTTGATCCCTCTAGGTTCTACTCATGTGCGTTCTATGAATTTCACAAAGAGGTCTTGCTGAAACGACATCTCTGCCCCTCTTACTTGGTGAATCTTGAAAATTTGGCCACCAAAGGAATCAACTTTTCTTCTCTGTTTGATGCTCTGAAATGGACCCCTCTGGTTCACATTCAGAAACTGGTTTACCCGGGGTTGGTCCGGGAATTCTATGCAAACATGCGTTTGATTGATGGCTCAATCCATTCTTACGTCAAGCGTGTTTACATAACTCTCAATCCTCAAACCATAGGTGCTGCTCTTGGGTATGAAGATGAAGGACCAAAAGTTTATATGATTGATAAATGGGATGATCAAGTAGGAGTCACACAATAAGCTGTCTTGCAACACATCTGTACAAACCTTTCTGGACTAGATGGATTAATCCCAACTCACAAAGCACTCGGCCCGGAGAACTCTCTATTGCACCGTATCATCACTCATATCCTTACTCCTCAAAGTGGTTCGCACCATAGAGTAACAGTTTCTGATTCTATTATCCTATTTGCTCTCATTACTTCTACCCCAATTTCATTTGCTTATATTATGATACGTCATATGTGGGAAGCAGTAAAGAGTACTAAAAAGGATAATCTTCCATATGGCATGTTCCTCACATGTATATTTGAGTACTTTAAGGTTGATTTGTCTAATGAATCTGTTGAGAACAAGGTTTCCATGATTAAAGGAGGAGGAGTTTTGGGCAAGAAAGGCAAGCGGTCTGTTCCCTCTGAACCATCTCTCAGCGATCTGGAGAGCCGTCCTGAATCCTCAGATGTCACTCAATCAATCCGGGAAGTTCTCAAAGAGTTTCGCAACATGGCCAAGTTAATGCGTAAATCTCACAAGGCTGCCCGGAAATTGGAATATGAACAGGAAAGGGCTTGGAAGAAATGTCACGAAAGAGTTGGTTTCATGATTAAAAGCTTTGATGATGACATGGGGACAGGGGATTACGAAGATGATTCCGGTTCAGAGTTCAACCTTTTTGATGATTAATGACTGTTTCTTTACTTTTACTTGATATTGGCTCCATTAGGCTCAATCTGTTTTTTGTAGGAGCATGACTTGATACTCACTGCTCTATGATACCTTGATACACTCTTATTACTTTATTATGGATATTTTGTTGTGTTGTTCATATTTTGTGCAGGTGCCCCTTGATGACAAAAGGGGGAGGAAAATTAGTTTTCAAAATTGAAATTGATACTAATAAAACAGGGGAGGATTTGCTGAAACAGGGGATGAAATTTTCAAATTGAAAATTCATGATCTCCCTTGTTTAAAGAATGCATGTTGTTATTGCATTTGTTTCACTATGGTTACTGCTGCTTGAAAGGCATTTGGCATTTGGTTTATGATGATGTTTGACAATATTTTTATTGATCATATGAATGCCTGATTGTTGATTTATCTTGATGAACATGCTTGTATTGAAATAGGAATATTCTTATTCATCTTGGTAAACATGTTGGTTTGAAAATTTATTTTTGGCAGTTCCTTTAAACTGTGATATCTACCAGCTGCAATGTCTTTGATGTGATCATATGTGATTCAAAAAAATATTTTCCCTACTTGAATAATATGGCTCTGACATCTTGACTGGAAAATTTTTGAAATTTTTGAACAACTTTGTTTTGTGGTAATGTTTGAGCAGTAAATCAGTTTATGATATCAAATGAGTTTTGATTATCAATTTAAAACTACTCATAAATCAAGCATTTAGCATCATATAATATGCTAAATAACATTATTCTTGAAGCTTGGTTAAAATGTTACAGGTTAGTGCTTCCCTTGGTAAAATAAGCATACATCAAGGGGGAGCCATGTGACATTTAGAAAGGGGGAGAAATTCAATCTTCAAAGGGAGTACTCATACTCAATTTTTTTAAATTTCTTTCCATTTCAATTTTAATAATGTTTGTCATCAAGGGGGAGATTGATGAGTTTGGAAAACTCTAAATTAATATGTGATGACTAAACATTATTAAAATTAATTAATTACAAAATTATTAATCTGATTTTCATCTAACATATATTGATTAAAATAATTTTGTTACAGGTTTTAATATTGGGCCGAAAAACAAATTTCTGGTGCAAGCCCAAATTACATTCAGCCCTTGGTTTTGATAATATATGATGAATATGGCTGATTTAATTCTTTATGTTACTTGGGCCAATTTAATCTATTATGGTCACAAGTCCAAGTTGAAAATGCTTTCCCATTTGTTCATTGCTTGATCCAAATTTCATCAGGAAAGCAAATGTTATAATTGGGCCAGAAATTTAATGATTATTGCAACCAAGCCCAATTCCATTTAAGATGAGAGTTCCTCATGCTTTGTCCGAATCCATGAAGCAAAGAAAAAGCTTCAATGCTTCCAACGGATTCCATTACACTTCCTGAAAGGATTTCAAAGTTAATTTAAGCATTGGGAACATAAGCAAGTGAGAGAAGATTGATTTGACTAAAGGCATCATTGCTACACGCCACACTAAGGGAAGCAAAAGCAAGCTATTTTCAATTAATTAGTTTAACCACTTTGAATTGCTTTTCTTCAGATTCTCTTTTCTCTCTCATTGTTTCTTCTTCTTCGGTCATTGTCCAGGAAACAATGGAAGCTATGTTCAATTATCAAAAGAAAGAAGGAGCTGCATGCATCAAGACCATCAAGCTAATGATGGCAAGAAAATATACTAAAATAAAAATGAACTGTGGCTAAGATTGTCACCAAACATGGATAGATTTGGTGAGGTAATCTTGGGTTCTTTATGCTCAAAAAGGAAGAAGAAGATCTCGGCCAACAAGGGGAGATTCTTGGAGGAGATGGCTTGTCTTTGATTCTGCTCAACCACCACAGGAAGTAGCTAGAGTGGCGAAGTGATGGTAGAGGCAGAGATTGAAGCAGATGAAGTCATCATCATCATGAAGCATCAAGGGCCAGAAATCCATCTTGGAGAGCAAGCCAAGGATGGAGGGCTCGGATTGATGAAGAGGGGGGACCAAGAAAGGACTAGAGGTAATTGCATGTTGGTTAAAGTATGGTTATCTCTTCTCTCTCTGTGTGGCCGAACCGGTTTCTTGAAGGAAGAAGAAGTTGGCTTGGGTTTTTGGCTTCAAGTGTGGAGGCTTCTCTCTTCTATAAAAAGGGAGAACAGCCACTGTTTGGAGCAAGGAGTTAGAAGTAAGCATTGAGAGTGCAAGGCACAGGATTCTCAAAGCTACCTAAGCTTACAGATTTTCTTCTCCTTCAATGTATTCTGTTTAGTATTTTTCTGTTTAATTTTGTCATGTCTTGAGTCTCATGGAAAAAGGCAAACATTGAGGTTTGTATGAAAAAGCCATAGAGTGGAAAAAGGCAGAGAGTGCAAAATTAAAAGAAAAAGCCATAGATGTCTTAGAGTTCCTTTGTTTATCTATGTTGTGTTTCATGATTCTGTGGGAATCCCCTTGTAAGTTGGGTTAGCACTTTACAGTTTGTAATCAGGTTGATTATAGTGAAATTCCATCATTGTTGTGATGGAGACTGGATGTAGGCTGCACTGCACTTAGTAGCTGAACCAGGATATATCTGGGTGTAATCTTTCTTCTCTCCTACTCTATTTCTGTTTTCTACTGCACAGGGGCAAAAACAAAAAATGTCTCGTGCCAAGTGACGAGACAAAATGAAAAAGTCTCGTGGCTAGGGACGAGCTAAAAATAGAAAAGTCTCCTCTAAGTCCAGCAAGCGTTAGCAAGCAAAAGGGGGCTAAGATTCAACCCCCACTTCTCTTAGCCACTGAAACCATCATTCTGAAATTCAAAACCAATTCAAAATTTCAATTAAAAATTTACGAAGTGATAATACTCGTGAGTATTTTCCAGCACCCTTTTTGTCTTACTTGTCCTCCCAAGGCATTCTACATCAGTCGTCTTGTCCTCAAACCCCTCAACAGAATGGTGTGGTTGAGCGTAAACAACGTCACTTGATTGAAACTGTTCGCACTCTTCTTCTCCATACTCATGTTCCCCTTAAGTTTTGGGGTGAGGCTGTTCTGACTGCATGTTATTTAATTAATCGTATGCCTTTTTCTGCTTTGCAAAATCAAGTTCCATTTTATTTCCTCATGAGCACATTTTTTCTCTTCCGCTATGAGTCTTTGGTTGTACTTGTTTCATCCATGATCTTACCCCAGGCAAAGACAAGTTAATTGCTCGCTCTATCAAATGTGTTTTCTTAGGGTACACTCGATTTCAAAAGGGTTATCGTTGTTATTCTCCAGCTCTTAATCATTTCTTCGTGTCTGCAGATGTCACTTTTCTTGAGAATACCCCTTTTTTCTCTGCACCCGACATCACTTCACCTTCCATTACGGAGGTGCTTTCTGTTCCTTACTTAGATGGGCCTCCTATTCCCACAAAGCCTCTCCAGGTTTATCATCGCCGCCCATGGCCTGCAGTCCAAGATAACTCATCTCCTGAACCCGTGGTTGAAACGTCCTTGGATCCTTCTTCGGGAGTTAGCAGTAGTCCTCCTATTGCTCTCAGACAAGGTACTCGTTCCACCCGTAATCCTAATTCTATTTATAATTTTCTTAGTTACCATCATTTATCATCTTCGCACTATGCTTTTACCTCCTCTTTGTCTTCTGTTTCTATACCCAAAACAACAGCAGAAGCTCTTTCACATCCAGGGTGGCGCCAGGCTATGATTGAGGAGATGTCTACCTTACATTCTACTGGTACTTGGGATCTTGTTCCATTGCCACCGGGCAAATCTACTGTGGGTTGTCGTTGGATCTATACTATTAAGGTCGGCTCAGACGGAACCATTGAT
Organism: Arachis ipaensis; assembly: GCF_000816755.2. NCBI lineage: Eukaryota > Viridiplantae > Streptophyta > Magnoliopsida > Fabales > Fabaceae > Arachis > Arachis ipaensis. The sequence goes on along the minus strand of NC_029787.2, from coordinate 129,926,871 downwards.
CGATTAAAAGCCTGCCTTGTGGCTAAGGGCTACACTCAAATATTTGGTTTGGACTATGGTGATACCTTCTCTCCTGTTGCGAAGATGGCCTCTGTTCATCTTTTTCTTTCTATGGCTGCCATTCGCCATTGGCCTCTTCATCAACTTGATATTAAAAATGCTTTCTTACATGGTGATCTCGAGGAGGAAGTATACATGGAGCAACCTCCCGGGTTTATTGCTTAGGGGGAGTCTTCCGGCTTAGTATGTCATTTACGCCGATCTTTATATGGCTTGAAACAATCCCCTCGAGCTTGGTTTAGTCGCTTTAGTGCTGTTATTTCTAAATTTGGCATGATTCAGAGTGAAGCAGATCATTCAGTTTTCTCCCGTCATTCTTCCTCCACGACCTCCATATATCTGGTTGTTTATGTGGATGATATTGTCATTACTGGAGATGATGATGAGGGAATCACTCAGCTAAAACAACACTTGTTTGATCACTTTCAGACTAAGGATATGGGAAAGTTAAAATATTTCCTAGGAATTGAAGTGGCACAATCTAATGTTGGGATCTGTATCTCATAGAGAAAATATGCTCTGAATATTCTTGAAAAAACTGGAATGTTAGATTCTAGACCTGTAGATACACCAATGGATCCCAACACAAAACTTAGTCCAAATCAAGGAAAACCTCTTGCAGATCCTGGTAGATATCGCATATTAATTGGCCGATTGAATTATTTGACAGTCACTCGGCCAGATATTTCATTTACCACAAGTATCCTAAGTCAGTTTCTTGACTCCCCATGCGATAGTCATTGGAACGCAGCTGTTAAAGTCCTTAGATATATCAAAGGTGCTCCAGGAAAAGGTTTGTTGTATGAAGATAAAGGACATAACCAAATTGTTGGGTATACTGATGCAGATTGGGCAGGATCTCCATCTGATAGACGTTCTACATTTGGTTATTGTGTTTTTATTGGTGGAAACTTGATATCTTGGAAGAGTAAGAAGCAAAATGTTGTAGCAAGATCTAGTGCGGAAGCTGAATATAGAGCTATGGCACTTGCCACATGTGAACTTATATGGTTGAAGCAATTAGTTAAGGAACTTAAGTTTTGTGAGCCGAGTAAGATGGAACTGGTGTGTGATAATCAAGCTGCCTTACATATTGCTTCCAATCCTGTGTTTCATGAACGGACCAAGCACATAGAGATTGATTGCCATTTCATAAGGGAGAAGTTGCAAAATGGGAAAATAGTAACAGCCTTTGTCAACTCCAACGATCAACTTGCAGATATTTTTACCAAAGCTCTCCGGGGTCCTTGGATACAATACATATGTAACAAGCTTGGTGCATATGATTTATATGCTCCAGCTTGAGGGGGAGTGTTGAATATCAGATTAGAGATATAGGCTGTATATAAGTTATTCTGAGAGATATAGGTTTTATATAAATTATTCTGTTTTTATATAGTTTCCGTTTTTAGATATCTGATTCTGTTAATTCTGTTAGTATTAAGGGATCTGATTCTATCTCCTAGTATTAAGGGATCTCTGATTCTATCATATCTCCTAGTATTAAGGGATTTTATTTCTGTACCTATGTATATATATAT
>NC_029787.2:129923337-129925230 GCF_000816755.2 Arachis ipaensis | reverse complement strand
CTTAGTTTTAAGAGATTTTATATATATATATATATATATATTGACGCTGAGAGATGATTCTCTCAAGGGAATTCATCCAAAACACAATCCTTATCTCACTTCATTCGTGTATTTCAAGTGCTGCCATCAGTGATGCTACCTGTGCACTATGCCTTCATAAACCTCTCAACCGTCATGCCAAAAGCCTTTGGAGAAGAGCACAAGCTTATGACATGCTTGGGTTAGCAAAAGAGAGTTTTATTGGATGCCATTCTATTTATTAATGAATGCTCTCAATCAAATGATCCTGATCTCTCACAGAGACAAAATAAAGTTCCAGATTATGCTGAGCGATTAGTCAAGAAACAGATGCGTGCGGCTTGGTTATTTCGAGAGGCAGCTATTAAGCATGGGGGTGTCCATAGTCAAGGTGATGCTGGTGATTTATATGGCCCAGATACTGATGACTCTGAATGGGAGACGGCAAGTGAAAGTGATATAGGAAACGATGGAAGGGATGATATGGGTGAAGAGGATGACGGTGATTGGAATAATGATGACGACGGGAAAGATTATGAAAAGCTTTTGCTGAAAGGTATTCTTTACTCTATGATTCCCATGCTAATGTGCTTTCATCAATTCAATGATTTGCCATTTATATGATCCCCCTTCGTGCTTGTGATGTTGCATCATTGACATGGTTGGTCAGGACTAATATGCCAAAGAACTTGTGTTTTTGAAATGAAGTAGGAAAGCAAAGATAATATGGTATATTTTGAGTGTAAGGCGTCACCTTAGGATGTTCCCACCTGGAAAACTGTAAATCAACTTGAATCTAAATGGATCATTGTATGAAATGAAACTGTTGTATTCTTCCTTTTTAAAGTGGTAGGTTTCCTTGTGTCATATTAAATCAAATATCTGCTAATGGTGAATAAATTATTACTTCCTGCATTCATTTTATTTTACCAAAACCCACTTTTAGCTGGAATGTCTTTTGTTGTTTTAGTTGCCGGCTGCGAGCCTTAACTTGTTTAGCCACCGTTACCTCAGATGGTTTCGAATGGTTTCGAATTCAAGTTGTATATGCAGAGTAAACGGTGTTGGAGAGAGTCGCAGCTCTTATGGAGTCCCCCCGGCGAAAAAAAGTGTTTGTCAATTTTTGTCTTCTATTTTTTTTGGAAAAAAAAAAAGAAATACAAGAAACTCAACACTTAGCAGTGGAGTAAGCCAGACCATCAATAAAAACTTAAAATAACTACTCAAATAAATATAGCAAAATATCTTCTCGTAAAAATAGTTTGTTTAAAAATATGGTTTATTTATTTAGTTATATTTTAAACAAAGATAATACATTTATAAATATCAAAATTTAATTATATAAAATCCATCATTCAAGGTTCAAAAAAAAATATATTTACATAAAGATAATTATAAAGTCTTCATTGTAATATCAACCAAAATTAAAATAACAAAAAGAACAAAGACTACAATATTATATAGTCATGTTAGTTTTTAATACGAAAAATTAATTTCAATCACCGGAGGATCCTCAATTCTTCGTACCTTTCTTTCTTTGGTCTGATCAAGTCCTCGTACCGTACTTAAACGGTTAAACCCGCTAAATCAGTTCAAAACAAGGGCAATTTTCTGCAACGAGATTTAAAATTGGACACACGGATAAAATAGAAAATTCACATGCAATTATTTTTATGTGAAAGTAGAGTGAAATCTGCGGTCAATGAATTATATCTCAAATTGCATAAGAGGTAGTGGGTTTGAGTCTCTCTATTTTGAGTAAAAAAAAAAATAGAGTGAGATCTGCACCCTGCACCTTGTAATTAAATGTATAATAGATTATTTAGAGATATGTTATAATCTTATATGATATATCATATTAATTAAATGAAGAGG
>NC_029787.2:129916125-129923312 GCF_000816755.2 Arachis ipaensis | reverse complement strand
TTAACTTACTAGGATATTGTAAAAAATATGATTGTCATATAATTTTAAATTGATAATAATAATAATAATAATAATAATAATATTTATGTGTTTTAATATTTTAAGTAGTGCGCTTAAAAATTAATTATTTTTGTTTATCCGATTAGTTCTTTGTAAAATTCTAATAATAATAGTAGTAAAACATAAATTATCTGATCCGCCAGATCCGGTAGGTACTTACTCTCTTCCTTTTCAATTTTTCATGTAATGAAAATAAAAATAACTGAGTCAGGCGTCAAGAATTCAAGATACTCTTAAGTCTAAGCTGCCTCCAAGAACCATGGAAGAATACGTTAAATATTTGTAGAGATGGGCGTTTAACGATTTATCTACCAAGTTTCCTTTTATAGAAATAATTATATAGTAATGAAGTTGCCGAACCCAACCCGATATCGATGCGGCAATGCTACTATGTTAAAACCACCAACCCCTACAAAACACGTTCTCTTGCATCTTTATTCTCACGCATCTTCATCAATTAATTCTCTTCTCTTCTTTCGGTGATTCTTATTCATCTTCTTCTTCTTCTTTCAGGACATGTTAGTTAAGTAGGTGTATGCTATAAATTCCGCAACCTACCTCCCAAGGTTCTTTTTCTAATTCAATAATACAGTCACTTCATGCTTCCTTCACTCTCAATTTGTGCTTTTTGCTTCACAGTTTTCGTCACCGAATGAGAATTCTCAATTGCGTCTATTAGGTTTGTTCTTTGAGCTTCAATGTGAACGAATAATTTTTCTCTTACGATACTGAATCCTCATTCTGATCGCTGCTACAGCCAACGTGTTCGGTGGAACTCTGTTAAAATATTCTTTTTTATAGCGTATATGTTTTCCTTCACATTGAGTTAGCGTAGTTTGACGTGTGTGCGGTGGGAACCTCATCTGTGAGAGTAAATAGCGGCATGCTGAAATTGATTGAGCTGAAGCTTTTGATTTCTAATTCATGCGGTTCAAGATGCTGATCTTTCACTTTTTTTTTTTTGAATGTCTGATAGATTTTTGCGCCATGAATGCATGAGGAACAATCTCAACTATTTCATTTGTTGGTGAAAGAGAGGCTGGCCTTGCGCCATGGCTTCCCTTCAACTCTTCCAGCTAACTCAGAAGGGCCAGAATTTTGCAGCTTCAAGGAGGTATATTTAACTCTTACTCTGTTAATCTGTTTTTCTGTGGCGACAATTAATTTTTCATTTCTGCTGTTGTTAGTATTAGGTTTCTCATTCTACGGCTTATTATTAATAAGATAACTGAAGGTGTAACTAATTCATCATACGTACCGTAATCTTCATTTATTTTTCTTCTGGGCTATGGCAGAAAAACTTTGCTACTTGCAACTGGTATCTTTATTGCTGGTGGAACTGCTGTGTATGTGCAATCGCGGTTTAGAGTTAATAAACATGTTGCCTTAGGCCATTCCAATGATCATAACAAGGATAAAGAAGACCTCACAAAGGAGGAGGCTGCAAAGGGAATTACTACATCACAAAATAAACAAAAGAAAGGAGGGTTGAAGTCACTTCAAGTCCTTGCTGCAATTCTTCTATCTGACATAGGCCAATTAGGTGCAAGGAACCTTTTAGCTTTAGTTGCCATAGTGGTAAGCCTATATTTTATTATGCTTTAAGCTTAGTTTAACATTTCAATGCAGAATAAGGCATATTTTAATACATATATATTACGTGATATTTTATTGGTTTAGTTTTGAGATTAGTGAGCCAGTGTATGCCTTATTTGTAAAGCATCATCTACAAATGTGTCGTGTATAATCACTATGCTCAATTGCTGATGCAAAAAGTATTTACCAAAATAATATATAAAAAACAAAAAAAAGTTTTTGTCTGACCCGCCATGCAGTTTTTAGATAATAGTGGACTCTCCTGCATTGCATGCCGGGAAGATATCATTCTCTTGTTGGCCATGAAGGATAATTATGTACTGGAGTTTCATACTTGTTGGACTGGGAAATGCAACTGCAGTTGTGGGATTCTGCTAATGGAATTTAAACTGCTTGAAAGCATAGATTATCATTAGACAGAACAGTTATATTTACTCTATACTAACTTAACAAGTTTTTGATTCATGTCGGAGTGAGAACATTTATAGGAGTTAGGACATTGCATTTGAAATGTCATATAAACTATGCTCTTGAATTAACGTAGATAATCTCAGAGTTGGGACAAGCTTTTTTTCTTTTCATCTTTTGTTCTTTTATGTTCTGAGAGTTAAAGCAAAGAAAATTAATGTCAGACAAGCAAATGCATTGGTTGCTCCACCATAAATAAATAATAAAGATGTTAAATCAATAACATTTGAAATTGTTCATATTTGCAGGTACTGCGGACCACTTTGAGCAACAGGCTAGCAAAAGTGCAAGGCTTTCTATTTCGTGCTGCTTTTCTGCAACGTGTACCTTTGTTTCTTCGGCTAATTTCAGAAAATATTCTTTTGTGTTTCCTATTATCAACTATCCACTCTACATCAAAGTACATTACTGGGACTTTGAGTCTGCAATTCAGAAAAATATTGACTAAAATTATTCATTCTCACTATTTTGAGGTAGATATTGTTCAGTTTGTATGTTGTATATATTTGGTGTTTATACTGCACTTCTGATCTGTTTAGGGGTTCCTGCAGTCTTTGGAAGTATCTGCATTTATTTTTTACGTTAATCCTACTTGAGTTTGTTATCTCTTACCTGTTTATAAGTCAAATTCACTTTCTTATTTACTCTCAATTCGCAGTATTATAAATCACAAAATATTTCCAGAATTTTATTGTGGGGCTTATGGTGCATAAAGATTATGGATTCGCCAGAATAGTTTCTTCATGAAACTGTTAATTTCTGCTTGTATTGTCAGCATTGTATTTATTATTTATTTTTCTTCCAGAACATGGTGTACTACAAAATATCACATTGTGATGGTCGGATAACTAACCCAGAGCAAAGAATTGCCAGCGATGTGCCAAGGTTCTGCTCAGAATTAAGTGAAATTGTTCGGGATGATTTAACTGCACTAACTGATGGACTGCTATACACTTGGCGGCTGTGTTCATATGCAAGTCCAAAATATGTCTTCTGGATATTGGTACCACCATAATTGAAGTTTTCTGTTATGCAGATGTCTGATTGACAGTTACTGTTAACATTTTTTCTAGATATGTTGCTGATGGCTGGAGACTGTCAGACAAATGTTACGCAGAAATCAGTCTTTATATTCTCAATAAATGCTGTTTCCTCTTCAGGGCTATGTACTTGTAGCTGGGACCACAATCAGAAAATTGTCTCCTCCATTTGGTAAACTAATCTCCAGAGAGCAGCAATTGGAAGGAGACTATCGACAGCTTCACTCGCGATTGAGGACTCACTCGGAAAGTATAGCATTTTATGGTGGAGAGATGAGAGAAGAAGCCCATATTCAGCAGAAGTTTAGGACCTTAGTTAGGCATTTGAGTAGTGTCCTACATGACCATTGGTGGTTTGGCATGATTCAGGACTTTTTATTGAAGTACCTTGGTGCTACAGTTGCTGTTATTCTGATAATTGAGCCTTTCTTTTCTGGCCATCTAAGGTCTGACAGTTCAACTTTAGGGCGTGCAGAGATGCTAAGCAATCTAAGATATCATACTAGTGTTATTGTTTCCCTATTTCAGTCACTTGGAACTCTTTTTATTAGTGCAAGACGGCTCAATCGACTCAGGTATATTAAATCTGTCATTTATCCTTTTTAGAAGTTGATATCGGTTTTTATTCTTGGTATGTAGGCATATATTATATACAAATCCTTGCAAAGTTCAAGCCTATATATTCTAAGTAAACTATATGTTTTATAGTGGTTATGCTGATCGCATTCATGAGTTAATGGCTGTATCAAGGGAGCTAAGCCTGGAGAATGAGAAATCTTCACTCCAAAGACGAGGAAGTAGAAGTTTCATAAGTGAAGCTAACTACATTGAATTCTCTGGTGTCAAGGCAAGTGATTTCAATGAACCATCTATACACCTGAACTTGTCATTATGATTTTGTTATTATTTTGATATTGATTGATGCTGCTCCCAAAATTCAGGTTGTAACTCCCACTGGTAATGTCTTAGTGGATGACTTGACTCTTAGGGTTGAGTCAGGATCGAATCTATTGATTACAGGTAGCCATCTGAATTCTCTGCTTTGTGGTCCTTTTTTGTTTCACTTTCTTGTTGAGGTTAGTCAGCCTTGACATTGATGTTACTCTGTTATTATCCATTAAAAAAAAAAGGATTCCTAGTGGTCAATTGTTTTGATATGGCATTCATTTTTCTCTTGCTGAAGGTCCAAATGGCAGTGGAAAAAGCTCGCTATTCCGGGTTTTAGGCGGTCTTTGGCCATTGGTATCTGGACATATTGTGAAACCTGGCATTGGCTCTGATCTTAATAAGGAAATCTTTTATGTGCCACAAAGGCCATACACTGCTGTAGGAACACTTCGTGATCAGTTAATTTACCCACTCACTGCAGGTCAAGAGGTTGAATCGCTTACAGATAATGGGATGGTGGAGCTATTAAAAAATGTGAATGTCATATCTCGTTCTACTTTGTTTTTCAATGCCACATTACTGTTTAGTTATATTGAATTGTTATATTTCTTTACTTTATTATTCATCTGAATTGCTTGCACATCTGTCCAAGGTTGATCTTGAGTATCTTTTGGACCGTTACCCCCCTGAAAAAGAGGTAAACTGGGGTGATGAGCTTTCTTTGGGTGAGCAACAAAGATTGGGCATGGCTAGGCTTTTCTACCATAAGCCTAAATTTGCAATTCTGGATGAATGCACGAGTGCTGTCACAACTGACATGGAAGAACGGTTTTGTACTAAAGTTCGGGCCATGGGAACATCATGCATTACCATATCACATCGTCCAGCATTAGTTGCATTCCATGATGTAGTTTTATCCTTAGATGGTGAGGGAGGCTGGAGTGTTCGTTATAGAAGGTTTGAACTTTACTATGCTGCTTGTGGCTGTTCAACTTTGGATCTATGCTATTGTTTATAGGATTCAAATTTGCTACAGGGAGGACTCTTCTTCTGAATTGGGGATTGATACAATGAAGGCATCTCAGACAAAGCGACAGCGTGATGCAGAGACAGTTCAAGAAGCATTTGCCACGAACAAAAAGGTTCAAATATTTCTGATTCTGGTTCTTGTGATATCTTCAATGTTCATTATTTTATATTAATATGAAGTATTCCCTACCTCCTATTTTCTTCTTTTCTTGTCTAGGGTTCTGCATTCTCAAAGTCAAGGATACAATCATATATCACAGAAGTGATATCATCATCTACATCCATGAATCCTACTATTTCACCATCTGCTGTTCCCCAAATTAAAAGTAATTTAAGGCCATTGCCACTAAGAGTAGCTGCCATGAGCAAAGTATTGGTAAGTACCTTCTGTAGATATGCTCTTAACACACACACACAGATGTATATATGGTGGGGATGGACAACTATCCTGTCATAATAGATTAATTCTACATGTGTCTGAGTTATTTATGAAAATCTTAGATATTATTGTTTCCTGTGGTAAACATATATTTATATGCCTACGCAACTACAACTTTGCTGTACTCAAGTTCTACACCCCTGCAACTTATGGGTTCTACGGTACTCTGATTGATGATGATATTGCCGTGAAAGTTTTACTTGCTGCTGGTTGTAGTTTTTAGGATTTAGTCAGTTCTGAAAGGCATGCTCAAGATATGCCTTAGTTGAGAAGCTACACAAAATCAGGATTTTAAAAGAGTGTTAATACCCAATTGGTTGAGAACGTTGATCTGAGTTTCAAAACTTTGAAAATATAGCAACTTCGTTCCAATTAATAACAAGAATAGGATCTGAAAGTCTCTGACATAACATATTGAAGAATTACTCAAAGACCAACTCTTCCAAAGCTCTTGAAGTTTGTTAACAGGAGGTATATAAACAGTTTATATCTCAACATACCATTACAACCCCTCATGCAAGAGTTCTATGGGAACAAACTTGAATAACGGGGGTGCAGATGATCATACTCTTGATCAACTGGTCAGGGAGCTTTATACCATGTTAAAGTCCTACCCTCTCAAAAGCTTAATCTGCTTGATGTAGGGTCATGAATGATTTATATTTCTGAAAAATTACGATAGTACTTGTCTAAACAAGTAAATATATTTTTTTACTCTTTAAGCTTATCTTCGAGTAATGCATTCTTAGTCATATTCTCTGTTGCGATGAAATGAATGAAACTAAATGATCATTATCGTGCACTATCTACATTATGCTTTACCATGAGCCAGCGTCCTTTTAAAAGGAGCACTACTTGGTTTCAGGTGCCCACCATATTTGATAAACAAGGAGCACAACTACTTGCTGTTGCTTTCCTTGTTGTTTCAAGAACATGGATCTCAGATCGTATTGCATCATTGAACGGTATGCTTGTGTATTCAACTCTGTTATTTGTGAGAGACGACAGATATAATCTGCTAGGGCATTTATGTTTTCAGGTACTACTGTGAAGTTTGTGTTGGAGCAGGATAAAGCCGCCTTTATTCGACTGATCAGTACAAGTGTTCTCCAAAGTGCTGCATCTTCATTCATTGCACCTTCTATAAAGTAATTGACATTTTCAAATATATGACACTACCGGTAGCTCAAAACATTTTTTTTTTCATTTTAAGTGTTTTCTGTTTTCAAGATTTTGTGAAAGAAAAAGAGAAAACAATGAAACAATAAAATACTATCTTTTGTTTTCACCTCCTGTTTTCTCTTTTTTCTTTACAAAATTATAAAAGTAGAAAACATTGAAAGTAAAAACAGAAAATGAAAACTCAAATTAAACTAAATTATTTGTTGTTCTTCAGACACTTGACTGCCAGGCTGGCCCTTGGATGGCGAATTCGTTTGACGAGACATTTACTTAAGAACTACTTGAGAAAAAATGCATTCTACAAGGTACGAATCACTATTCATTAATTAGCTTTACTGCCATTTCTTTTCACTGTGTAAGCAGGTTCTGTGTTTGTGCTTGGACAATTATTTGTTATTAATAAATCACAAGTAGTATTCTTCTAAGGAGGAAGGAGTGCCCAAGTTTTTACAAAGGACATTTTTCTTTAAGAAATCGTGTCTTCC
>NC_029787.2:129889879-129916082 GCF_000816755.2 Arachis ipaensis | reverse complement strand
GATAGTCGTATTTTTATCATTACACCATACTATGCTGCCTTTAATTTTTTTTCTTTTTTAAAATAATCCTCAACACCTTGACCTCTACATAGTTCCATTTTGTCCAGACTTACAGAGGTAGTAACTTTTAAAGGAAACGGGTACGTGGACTAGTGTTTAGATGGGGGTAGGAAAATATAGGCGAGGACTGAGGATTAAGCAGTAGGTTTAGGCAGGAACATATTCTCACAAAATGTGGGAAAATAGCTTACCCAATAATAAAAATTATGGTTCTACTAACAATGGTCATAAAGGTACACCCTAAGTTTTCATATAAAGATTGTAATGCTTTTAAAACTTGAAATCTTTCTTCGCAACTGATTTTTAAGATTGCAATGCTTTTAAAACTTGGAATCTTCCTTTGCAACTTTAACTTGGGTCCTTAAGACACTCATTTGCTAGCAAAACCAATACCCATGAATTTTCCTGGGGTTAATTTTCCTTCATACAGGAATTTTAAAACTTGGAATATTCCGTTATGTATTGAGTATTAGAGTCCATGCAGTTGGCTGTAAACCCTTTTCGTCTTATGGCTGAGCCTTGGTTTCAACTTCGTGTTATGCATATCTGTCTAGGTCTTCCACATGGCAAGCAAAAAAATCGATGCAGATCAGAGGATAACTCATGACTTGGATAAATTAACAAGAGATTTGTCAGGACTGGTCACTGGAATGGTAAAGCCATCTGTGGATATTTTGTGGTGAGTGCTTAGTACTTCATTTTCGAAACTGAGATATGTTGCAGTGGTTCAGTTTCCTAGCACATGAATTTAGATGCATTTATGATTTTATTTATTTAATCAATTCATTAAATCTTTTGTTAACCTTAAGGTTCACTTGGAGAATGAAGCTGTTAACAGGTCAGAGAGGTGTTGGCATACTCTATGCTTACATGTTACTTGGTCTGGGGTTTCTAAGAATTTTTACTCCAGATTTCGGTGATTTGATAAGTCAACAACAACAACTCGAAGGAACATTTAGGTAAACTCATTCTAGCTTCTGCTGACTTGTCTTGGCTCTAAACAAACAGTTATATTGAAATTATTCTGACCTATTCTACCCTTTATTTTTCCAGGTTCATGCATGAAAGACTTTGTACACATGCTGAATCTGTTGCTTTTTTCGGAGGTGGAGCTCGAGAAAAAGCCGTGAGCATTTTAACTTAATAATATGTGATGTGTTTTGTTTAAAGATCTGCTTATTTGAGGACATGGTGAAGTTAAAACAAAAACTGATGCTGCTAACGTGGGGCTGTTGAAACTAGAGTGCATCTTACATTCAACCCTCGCATTCCCCAGTACACTGAGGCTCCCCTTCACCTTTTACCGCTCAATAAGGAGTGAAACCAAAACCTTGCCATCGTCTCTGTCTCCATTTCCATTTCCTTTCAGCTTTTTGCCTTTTCTTTTTCCAACAATGCCCTAACTTGTGCACATTTAGATAATGCGCTGACATTTAATATGGGAAAATGTATTTTTTTTTAAGCCTGACGGGAAAAGTTAAGCATATTTACTAGTTTATCCTTTATATATCATGATTATCGATTTTAATGCAATCAGATTATTGTTATTGTGGATGTCTAATTCTACTATTTCAAAATTGATCAGATGGTTGAATCTAGATTCAGAGAGCTTCTTGCGCACTCCAATTATCTTCTAAAAAAGAAGTGGCTGTTTGGTATATTAGATGATTATATCACAAAACAACTTCCTCATAATGTCACTTGGGGCCTGAGCTTGTTGTATGCCATGGAACACAAGGGCGATCGAGCATCTATTAGCACCCAGGGTAAGTTATTTGGATCGCATAATTTGTTCTCTAATTTTATCTTTCTCTCCTTGCTTCCCTCTCTGTGAAAGTACCATGCTATACTTACAGGTGAGCTGGCACATGCATTGAGGTTTTTGGCATCTGTTGTTTCTCAAAGCTTTCTAGCTTTTGGTGATATTCTTGAATTGCATAGAAAGTTTGTAGAGCTATCTGGGGGAATTAATCGGATTTTTGAGCTTGACGAATTTCTGGATGCAGCAGAATCTGGTATTTAATTATTGTTCCTTATCTTTTTCTTTAATCAATAATATGTTTCTATGGCAGTAATCCTTTATAATTGTCATCAACTCATCATGTGCTAATAATAAGACCATTTATCATACAGAAAATTTCACAAGTGGTGTTATATCTCCAGTGAGGAGGGATATTCATTCCACAGATGTAATTTCCTTCTCGAAGGTTGATATTGTAACCCCTGCTCAAAAGATGTTGGCCAGGGAACTAGAATGTCGCATTGAGCGTGGGGGAAGCCTACTCGTTACTGGTTGGTATTGCTGTCATTTTCATTTGTTGTCTCCCTTTAAAAGATGTCTAATGTATTGTAACTTGAAAGGACCAAATGGAAGTGGGAAAAGTTCCATTTTCAGAGTCCTTAGAGGACTCTGGCCACTTGGAAGTGGAAGACTCTCTAGACCATCTGAAGACGGGGATCCAGAGGCTGGATCAGGTTGTGGTATCTTCTATGTTCCTCAGCGGCCTTATACATGCTTGGGAACCCTGAGGGATCAAATCATATATCCCCTTTCCCATGAGGAAGCAGAGATTAAAGCATTGAAGTTGTATGGAGAAGGTAAATATCTGGATTGGAAGAAATATCACAGGTCTTAAACATTGTAAAACGATATTTGGTTTACTTTTCCCCAGTTCCACTAACTGAAAATAAGTTCACTTCTGGGGAGTTCTAAGAGGTAATTCAGTGGAATGATATCAGTGTTAATCATTTTGATATTGGTTGAAAATCTCCTTTTTTTTCTTCTCTTATTGTTTAAGTTGTGCAAAGGTTAGATTATAATTATTTTTCTGTTCCGTTGCTCTGATGATTGTAATCTTGCTAATTCAGGTAAAAAGCATGCTGACACCAAAAGTATGTTGGATGCACGCTTGAGAGAGATCCTGGAGAAAGTTCGGTTGAGTTATCTTCTAGAAAGGGAGAAAAGCAGTTGGGACGCCAATTTAAACTGGGAAGACATTCTCTCTCTTGGAGAACAACAGAGACTAGGGATGGTAAATGAAATTTTAGAGTGATTTTAGTCTTCAGTTTGTTAAGTTTCTTGAATACTTCATCTAGCATATTGTAGGCCCCAAAGACAAGGCATTATCGATCAATGATTACTATGGTGCCTAAAAGTGTTGACTAACTTACTAAAAATGGTTGAAAATTAATTTTAAAAAGATAAAAATAAATAATTTTAAATATTTAAAGTTTACCAAAAAAGTAAGTTAGGAAAAAAGTAAGCACCAAATTATAGGCATTATAGAATTCACCCTATCTATATATTTTTAACATTGCATCTTTGGTTTTGTAAGGCACGCTTGTTCTTTCAAAAGCCCAAATTTGGTATCCTTGACGAATGCACCAAGTATGTGTGCTTTGCCTATGCCTTTTCCTCTCCAGAGATTTTGTTATTCTTATTCATTTTAATCCTGGTCGTATTCGCTCCAAAAAAAAATATTGTTGGCAGTGCAACTAGTGTTGATGTTGAGGAACACCTTTATGGGCTTGCAAAAGATATGGGAATCACGGTGGTTACTTCCTCACAAGTAAGATTATCATATATATTGGAAATTCATCTAGTTAGTTGTGTGTCACTACCTAATGATTAAGTAAGTACTTTGAGCTTGTCGCTTTGTGTTTTTTTCCTCATAATGCAAAACCTTTAATGTTTTATCCCCCCAAAGATAATCCTGTAATTAATTTCTATTACCTTAGACACGCATAGTTGCAAACATAATCTGATGAAACTAAATATCTTTGCTGCTATCCCAGCGTCCTGCTCTAATACCATTTCATTCGATGGAATTGCGGCTAATTGATGGTGAGGGTAACTGGGAGCTTCGTCTGATCAAGCAGTGATCATATACCGAGGTATTATTACTAGATGGACCCTCTATGTATCTGACACATCTTGTCGTGTCTTGCACATGCTGGCTGTTTTCAAGCATAATTTAGGTGTCTCAATAAATGCAATTCCCCTTTACTCTATTTATGTGTTTTCCACATTTGCCGAGACTAATTCTGTTCCGTAGGTGGCAATTGGCAAGCAAACTCTAATAGCAATCTGCCAAAATTGTCGATGATAAGTTGGTGCACACAATCATTGCATGATATATGCAGTTGATATAATGATCAATCATGTACAATCCCCTCCTCTTCCTTTCCCTCTTAGGTAGTGTATATTGATTCACATGTTATAGCAATTGGATGTAATAATTATATTTATTATTTTTAATCAACAGGAGAGAGAGAGAGAGAGCTCCTGTTTCTTAGGATAGTAAATTTTCGAGAGAGACCTATAGTTGAACCCGAGGATTCAAATCTGTGTGTGTATTTTCTAGTATACTAAGGTTATATATGTGGGTCTGTTGGTTAATGGAAGTGCTACTGATCAGCATCAAACGTAGAAAACTGATCGTTGACAATTGACATGCATCACAGCCATACTCTCCAGCTTGTGACTTTTGAGCCATCATAAGCCGGCCCTTACCTCTTCTTGATTCGGCGATTCCGGTGTCTTTAGTGGTTAGTGAGTGATAATGAGAGGGAGAATAAGCTACTTCAAGAATTGGTTACGGCATTAACATGCGTAGGATCTCAGACGGCCACGGGAATGTTTGATTGTTCTTGCTGGAAAGTTACCTAATAGTGTTTTGTTGTGCATACCAGAAGCTTTTAGTTTCTACTTTCTTCTATACTGTATAAAGATTAATCTTCTGGCCTACTGGTACTAGGGATTTTCTTTTTGATATTCATTTTTAAAAATATTATTTTTATACTATTATAGGTCTGCAGGTTAACTAGTATGGACCAATTAAATATGGAAAATTACAGGTAAACAATGAAAATATTAAACAATGTAAACAATAGATATATCGGATGTTCATTTTACTAGTGTACGGATGGTTATTTTTAAGTAAATAACAAAAAATAATAATCAATTGTTGGATTAAATTATTAATTTGTGCTAAATTCTTTTTTTTTTTTTTAATTTTAACAGGTTATTAGGTTTGAATTTGAAATATTTAGCTTGAATTGTTTAAAAAATCATTAAAAGATTAACAAAAATAGAAAATTTAAAAGAATTAAACATATCAATCCATTTAATTCACGGATTAATCGGATCAAATTTGTTAAATATCTCATTTTTACAAATTTATTTTTGAAGCAAAAATCTACTAATTTTAGGTGATTAAACAGATAAACGCATTCAATTATTTTAATAGTCCTATAATTGAGTAATGAATAAGTTATATATGAAAAGTGTGAGATATTAAACAAATTTTTTACTCAAGATGAAGTACCCTTAACGCCAACATCTTGTTAACTCAAGAAACAAAGATGAATTGCTTTCCTAATTCTAAGCAATCACGGCTAGAACCGCTATACAGTTCCTTTGGTATAAAATTCCATATACTGAAATAAGTAAGTAAATAAAAAATGACTAAAAATGGATTTAAAATTTCATGACGAGGAAGTTTTGTTGCTGTGATGGAAAGAATCTTTGTAGTGTATTTACTCTTTATACTTAACCGAAAAAAGATTTACCCTAAATTGCCCGAAGGAGGTAATTAAGAAACACGGAAGAGTTAATTATTAGCTACGTTTAACAACAAAACTTTCGGCAAAATCAGGAGGAGAATTTGACTTATATCAAGCTGTATCACCATAGAAGGGAACGTCTAAGCTACTTATTTAATTTTTAGACATATTCCCACCAATTGTTAATTGTTGATTTAGAGGTCTAATATCACGATTAACACCTGATCACCAGCATTATCTTCCACCTCTCGGTTTTCTCCCAACAAAAATTATACATATTATTTATACTTTTCAAAAGTATAAAAGAAATACAAAAAATTACAGCGCATTTTCAGTTAATTGCTGCATATGTCATATACTCATATATCAATTGAAACTTTTTTACCTTTGGCCGATAGGAGAATTCATGGATGACCAAAAAAGTAATCTTATTTTTAGGCAAAATATTTGCTAATAAATCTTGTTTACTTTGTTTTTCCTTTTTCTTGTAGTCAAAGAGTTTAGACATAATCAGTTGAGTTAAGTTACAGTAAAAAAGGCAGTACTCGTACTCGGAAAAAGGAAGAAATTATATAAAGGGAGGGTGGAATGACACGTGGCCATTATCTGTAATGAGCGAATATCAATCAATCCACTTAGACGACATTACATACTCTACTCTCCCTCCCTCCGACTCATCAACAGTTAGTTAATTTATTGCTTAGTACTTGAATTAAGCTACTAATAATTTGGGTTACTACTAAGTACTATATATATATATATTTTGCAGTTAGCATTTCGAAATTGAAAGAAGATAGAAAGATCAAATCAGTTGCATCGATTTCGTTGGAACGCATTTTCAAATCTGGTTCATTGCATTTGCATACATAATATACTCCCATAACATTCACCCAGAACCTCACACTCCTCCACCTCCGATCTTCTCACATGGCCCGAACTCCCTCCGCCGGAATTCTCAGCCTCCTCTGCCTCCGCCTACCGCTCTCGCCAGGTTGCTATTACTTTTACTCACTAAACTCCATTACTTCTTCTTGAGCTTATTCTCTTCTTCAATCTCTCCTCAACATAACAATATTTTTGTGTGTGTTTGTCAAATTGTTGGCACTATTCACAGCCTTCGGACAAAATAGGAGAGGTTCTCCGCGGGAGCCAGCTCACCGAGGAAGAAGAACAGAGTTTAATCAAGATGTAACGTCTTTTTTTCTTTTTTTTTTTTTAATCTCAACTATAATTTTCAATGTTGAATGTGCATTCAGATCTAGTAGTGTCTCTTCTTTAATTTATTTATTTATTTATTGCTTCGTCCTATGATCCAATTCACTGTTTCTTCTCTGTCTACTAGCTCTCTCAGTTCCTTTAAGCACTTTCCTGAATTGCGATATTGGATTTAGTTTAATTATGCACTTTTTTAATTATTATTGAGGGTGTGGTGAGAAGAACTTCTTCTGAAGAAGCTGACTAAGTGACTATTGTGTGATCTGCATTCAAAAACTGTTTAACACTGAATTTTATAGAATTGTGTCTTTGAAATTTTACTTGATGGGAGTCCTCATGGTTTGATTAGTTGCAGGAACCTCTCCTCAGTTTTTACAATTTCTAGTGTGTTTTTTTTATCGTGCTTATGTGCTGCCATATTTATATCACATATTTGAAGGCACTAATGTCTTTTTCCCTTTGTGTTGAAAATCGTGGAACTTTAGATGTTCTTTTTTTCTTAATCTAATCTTCTTGTTATGTGAATGTCACTTATATCCTTCCATGCATGTTGCTCACAGGAAACCAAGATCAGGGTACAAAATGAATGAAATTTCTGGAAACGGTATATTTCCGGCCAGTGATGCAAATTCAAACAGCAGGACAAGCATACGCATATATAAGGTACACCACTTAATTTGTTTGGTCTGGAGGGCGAGGGCAATTTTACCATATAAATATTAGTGTTATGCTTTTATAGTTTTATTACGGTGAAAACTCAAGTGAAGTCGACTTCACGTGAAGTTGATACTGAGGCCGTTAGATGATTTGACTGATTTGACTGAATTTTCATCTAACGGTTCTCAGATATCAACTTCATGTGAAGTCGAGTGTACCTGAGTTTCCACCTTTTATTACAGTATTTATTCTTATTTTTATATTTTATATTCCCTGCAATTGAATCTCAGCAAGCACCGAATGGAGTTAGTCAGATATCATTCAGCACAGAAGGAAGCATCCCTCCTAAGAAACCAACCTCTCTACCTGAGGTAACAAAGCAGCGTGAACTGAGTGGAACGTTGCTAACTGAACCAGACTCAAGGACTAAGAGGCAAATATCAAGCGCCAAGACCAAGGAGCTGGTTGGAAATGATATATTTGGTCCTGCCCTTGAAGTTGTGCCTCGTTCCGCGGCACCTGCACACACTTTTGAAATGGAAGAAAGCAAAGAAATAGGAGAACCCTTTCCACCAAATGTGCGCACCTCAGTGGAAGTTTCCGATGTAGGTGTCTTCAGGTCATGACACTGCAGTTTCTTTGAAAAAAAAAACGCATATGCTTCCATTCTATAAGAATGCATTTGGATCTTAATTTTCTTCTTTTCGTAGCCTGCAGGAGGCCCAAGTAATGTCTCATTCAGCGAAGAGTCAGTCAATAAGACATCAAAAAAGCTACATAGCCAGAAGTTTGCAGAACTGACAGGCAACAATATTTTCATGGAAGATGGCCCTGCGGTATCAGCGGAAAAGCCCCTGAGCAGTGCTAAACTTAGAGAAATGACCGGGAGTGACATATTCGCAGATGGAAAAGCAGAAACCAGAGAGTATTTAAGAGGTTCCCGCAGACCCCCTGGTGGAGGAAGCAGCATTGCTTTGGTTTGAGCTTTATATTATGATAGTTGGATTTGTCCTATGTAACCTTCCTATAATAATGTCTTTACTGCAAGGATTGGCGTGTTGGGATATCAGCATTGTATAGTCAAGTCATGGTATAACTCGACGCAGTATAATAAATCTGCTACATATCTACGATAATTGTCTATTTATTTTGATATCAACGATATATGAGATTAAGAAAAAGTAATTTTATGTTTAGATATCTCATACAAAAAGATTTTTTTATTTATCAATTATGTTTGGATATAACAATATAAAAGTATTTTTTATTTATCAATTATGTTTGGATATAACAATATAAAAGTACTTTTTTGTTTATTTATTACATAAAAAAATATTTTTTTAAAGAAAAAAAATCTTTAAAAAAAATGTAAATTGCAGCTTCTCAAAAAAGATATTTTTTTTAAAATTTTTTTAGTGTTTTTACTTTTACTATTAGAAATTTGTCAAACACGCTTTTATCAGCACCCAAACAAATAAAGACAAATGAAAAAAAATTGTTAAAAGATAAAAGGTATATGCTAGGCATTTCATATTCAAGACATATTATTTGTAAAATACCAAGATGGTTCATACATCGCTATTATAAGCATTAAGCATCATTATCTAGTGTCCAGAGATGCTCATTAGCTCATCGAAGGTCGCATTGATGATGAAAGGAGAATCATATTATAGCCTAAGCAGCAATCCCAAGTCAGCTAAACAGAGAAGGGGAACTCTTACTCTTCACGTCCCAACAGGGCAAGAAGCATGTCCTTATAGTCTCCAGAAGTGTCTTTGGATACTGCAATGTCCAGAGGAACGCTATTCCTTCTTTGGTATTCGTCTGCAATTCGCTGCAAATCAACCTCAGCTCTAGTTGTTACCACTCTAGTAAGGGCCCATTCATCGGTTCCCATCTTGTTTATTGCCAACCTTAGAACTTTCTCAAAATATTTCTCAGGGAAAATAAAACACTTAATCGTTGATCTCAATAATTTCAGGTATTCATTATCCGGATCAGTTTTCAGATCCTGCACCCAGAAAGGAGGAGAAAGAGTTTTAGCAGCAACGAATACTTAAGGGAAATACAGAGTTACAAAGAGAAACACTTCAAATAGGTTTTCATCGGAGCCCCCTAAAGGATTGCCATCAGAGACCAAGAGACAACTCACGATCACAAACACTTTGAAAACTAAAATACAAATGAACCCCCACATTCTTCTTTACACGCACCATTAAAGAAAAAGAAAAAGCATGTCATTGGTTCATTTATGACATAAATAAATGACCAGTAAAGAAAGAAAACAGAAAAGAAAAAGCATGTCATGCTTCTTGAAGTGATCAGTTATCTTTGGTGTGTAACAAAACTAACTATTAGATTTTCCTATTCAATTGAATCATTTCCCAAAAAAAAAAATTCTATCTGCATAACTGCTTTAGGTACTCAAAATAAAATGCATATGTTAATTTGAAAGTAGAGAAATAAGTATTTACTATTTAGTGCCTACAAATTGGCAAAACATTTATACCTTGGTTATGGAATTACCATACTCATTGTTGTAGTGATTTAGTGTTGCATTTAACTGTGTCTTACTCCTTGTTGTCAAAATCCTAATTAATTCCTCATCACCGTAGGCCTTGTCTGCAATCTTCTCATGAAGTATTTTAGCCTCAGTTTTTGCCAATGTCGTGTTCACATCATCCCCCACGTAACGGAATGTGCTCACAAGAGGAACCAACAACTATTATTGAAGTACCATAGGAAAAACAAAAAAGAAAAGGTTTCATTAGGTAATACAAAACAAGTAACTAAAAAAAAGAGGAAATACAAAAAACAAGTTACTGAAAATATGCGTTTAGGCTAGACAGAGAATAATAACGCAAAGGTAAAAAGTAGCATGTCGGTTAGCTTTAAATCTGGCAATCCACCTTGTAAATGTGCACAGATTTGTGGAACATATTAGTTCCTTTTTTAAAATAAACGGGCCCTCCTAAAAGGTGATACCTTTCAAGCTGAGTTGTAAAAATCTTGAAAGATGTTGTTTGATAAATTAAATAACATGAAACATAGGCATCAACCTCCTCTGAGTATTATGTAGTAACAAAGTAGTTTTTACCCTGCGAAAGTCCCCAGAAGTATGGTAAGCAACATCCTCTTCAATGGAACGTTTGTAACGAGCTTGATATGCTTGCTTTGTCTTAAAGAGTTCAAGTGGAGATCTGGTGCAAGCAATTTCCATAAGGATAAAGTTGTTTGGTGAAGTCACTTTTTTCTTGGTAGCTTCATGAGCTAAAAGGGCGTCGCGCTCAGCAGGACCCAAAGTCCATAACATCACAATCCGCTGTTATATTCAAAATAAACAAAGGATCAAACACTGGAATTGAAAATAGCTTCATAACTGCACATATCAGTTTTCCTAAGTTAAATCACTTTGAATGTGTCAAACCGAGATTCACATAAAACAAGCCAGATAGCAAAGGATTTAAAAACAAACCTCAAAGTCACTTGAAAGTTCTTTGTCTAACGATGTAAGAAGATCCTCTCCATGAGCTGAAGCATAAGCTGCACGAATCAACTCGCGCTGAGCTGAATTTCTATGAGACAGGATTTTTACTATAAGTCCTTCGTCCGTTCCCCATCCTGCAAAGACATTTCACATTAACAACAACAACTTGTAGTAATAATGAAAGATTTTGTATTAAGAAAGTAATTTCCCAAATCTAGCAGCGCTTAATTGTTTGATTATTCTTTTCTTAAAAAAAAAGAAAAAAAAAAGATCATCATATATTTGTTTTTCTCTGTAATTCTAATTGCCACTACATATTGAAACACACAAGCAGAAAACAATGTCCTGCCTATAGATCACACAGGCCACCTATTATTGCATTTGGTAATACTTTGATCCAATTGAATTACATATACAGATATTGGAAACAGGAGCAAATCGAAATCTCTAGCGAGGAAACTGCACAAATATGATCATCGCAATCTATCATGCAGAAATAAGTAACAGTAAATGCACAAACAAAACACGTATCATAAATGAATGCAATGCAATTCTAACATTTGATCAGAAACAAAGCAGCCGTACAATCAGATCATGATCCAAATTTATTTTACTTCTTTATTTTTGTTTTTTTTTTTTAAGAGAAGGGAGACGAATCGATAAAATGTGAACAGAATAGATCGATGATCTGACAAGAAAAATGAGGATGATGCAAATGAGAGAGAGTGAGAGTGAGAGTAACCTTGAAAAGCTTTGCCCAATTGCTCAGCGTCGTCTTCCGGAGAAGGAATCTGAGCAGGAACCTTCAAAGTCGCCATTGTCAAAAACAACGCTGCGTTTTTCGCGATCTGTCTTTACAAAATTCAGAACTCAGGAAGCAATGCCAATGTCAACGCAGAGTTAAGGCGAGCTTCTCCTTTTATACAACAATCATTAGCGTCATTAGTGCAGTGTGCTAAATTAGTAATTACAGAGCAAAGTTATTTCAATAAATGTAAAACTTATTTTGATAATATACATGATGAAGTCAACTATGGACCAAAAAATTAAACGACTCCACTGGGGATCGAACCCAGAATCTCTGGTTCCGTAGACCAGCGCCTTATCCATTGGGCCATGGAGTCCACCTGTAATGAACGGCCCATAAAATACATTTTATCCATTATCATATAGCAAAGGGATTCCCGCTTGCTGTCTTTGGCGCCGAGAGAGATGCAAAATTTTAGGTGAGTCATGCTAACTGCTGCTGAGAGAGCACCAAAACAAGGATCGGGAGAGTTGCCAACAATCTGGAAGCAATTATCTACCCAACAAAAACTATTATTATTATTATTTGGTAGTCTTCTGCCGGCGCCGGTTTGTTCGGTTTCTTTTATACAGTTAGATAATCCACATCATTTGAATTAAATTAATGATCGACTTTGGTGGAGAGAAAGGAATGGTGGACGAACCATAAGTATCGAGTAGGAATAATAAGAATAATAGTATAGGAATCGCAGTGATTGTAACGACCATTGTGCGGTGGAAAATTGAAATCGTAACGACCGCATCCACGAAAAAAGGTGGCTAAAGATAGGAATATGGGTAAAAAGCAATCGTTACGCAGCAAAGCAGCTCACTTTGTATCTGATCTCACCACTGTTCTTCTCAACCCGATCTCTGATAACCTAACCAACAACAACAACAACAAACCCTCTCCTCCTCTTGTAAGTTCTCTTTTTTTCTCTCTCAATTCAACCTTCCATTATCAATCATTTATATCACATCACATCATATCATGCTCTTATTGTTATTAATCGTTATCATTCATTATTATTGAATTGGATTAGTCCCATAGGCTGGACCTAGATTTTGGACGTAACGGAATTGTCATTTTTATTTGAGGAAGGTATTTTTGTTTTCTTCCCTTTCAAATCTCGCGGAATTTTGTTGTTTTCTCCAGGAGGAAGCGGGTGAATTTGAATCTGAATCAAGAGGGAGTGAATCAGAGGGTATCCGTGATTTAGTTGATGGGCCTGATACTTCGTCATTTGCTGCATTCCTCTATTCTTTTTTGTCTTCCTCGGATTCTGATGACCATGCTGATCCGGATGGGCAGGTTCATCATGATATAATAACTGTTGCGGATGATCCTTTATCAGACCTAGCCATGAAGGAAAACGTTGTTGTTAAGAAGAGTTTGTTGTTTACTGCCATTCACCAAGCCGCTATTATGGGTGGTTTTCTCGGCAACAAAAGGAAGCATGATGATGGGAGCCGCTCTAACTCTTCTGAGGTAGAGATGGGGAAGATTCAGCTTGTCGAGAAGCAGCCTGTGACGGATTTAGTTGATGAGCCCCCTGAAACTTCGGAGCCTTCCATGCTCATCTCGGCTGATGTAAGGAATGCCATGTATGCTTCGCTTCCTAGTCTTGTTCAAGGGAGAAAATGGATGTTGCTATACAGGTATCTAAGAATAAAGATTCACTCTTTGGATCATGGAGGACACAAGAGTATGCTTTTGTGTGTTAAGAGGTTCACAAACATTGCTATTAATGAATATTAGTTTTTGGATTTACCTCTGCATTTATGCAGCACCTGGAGGCATGGTGCATCACTTGCAACTCTTTATCGAAGGAGCATGCTTTGGCCTGGATTGAGTTTGTTGGTAATGTTTCATGCCCTTGAGCAGATGTTAATTTTAACTTTTAAGCGCGCATTTACCCATGTCTGCATTTGAGAAACAATGTTAGCTTATAGCTGCCAAACACAATTTGATGTTATGGATGAATGCTAAGCACCAAGTATTCTAGTAGTCCTGATTCTTTGATGGCCTCGGTGGTATTTGTATATTGGATACAAAATTTTGACATAATAATAAATGCCAGCATGTCCTTGTTTAAGGAGACTGTAAGTTGAAGTCACATGTTTGTAAGCTCACTATGAAAACAAGTTTAGGCTGTCGAATTGGAAAGCAATGTCTTGGAATTCCAATATTAAAGAGACATACTACTGTTGTGTGATTTAACTGGTGAGCCTAATTTCTGGCTTTCTGGACTCTTTACTCATGAATTGGTTCTCAATGGTATTCTGTCACAGGTTGTTGGTGACCGTCAAGGAGCAGTATTTGGTGGCCTGGTTGAAGCACCTCTTAGACCTTCCACCAAGAAAAAGTACCAGGTCATATTTTATCCTTTCTAACTATCTGATTTTATTGGCTGCTTTATTAATTATGATTATTTATTTTCCAATAATGTTCCTTTTTAACTTTTGTATCTTGTTGACATTGAATTTCGCACAGGGTACAAACAGTTCATTTGTTTTCACAAATACCTCCGGTCATCCTGTTATATATCGTCCAACAGGTTTATATCTTTGATTCAGTTCAAACACGTTTCTCTCTGTCTATCTTTTACTGTTACAGTTATTCTGCGTTTTGCTTGTAATCAAAATAAGGGATAGTAATTAATA
Organism: Arachis ipaensis; assembly: GCF_000816755.2. Classification (NCBI taxonomy): domain Eukaryota; kingdom Viridiplantae; phylum Streptophyta; class Magnoliopsida; order Fabales; family Fabaceae; genus Arachis; species Arachis ipaensis. The sequence continues at coordinate 129,901,648 of NC_029787.2, read as the reverse complement.
TTCAGAATGCCTAAATGTTTTATACGATTTTGATTATTTTGATATGTTTACCCCAAAAACATGTGGAATGGTAAGTAGGAATGTTCCACGTGTTCTGTAGTGCACTCTTCGGAAATTATGCCATGAAGGACATCCCTATTGTTTTTGCCTAAAACCTGGCAATATTTTAGAACTTCCTTCCATCCATTCTTTATAAATTTAAAAGGCTACATTTCTGGATAATTATAAGATCACATGACATCTCGTTCAATGAAATGTATCTTTTGAATATATTGAACCAATTCTTGTTGAGGAAAGGTTTCTTTTGCTCTTCAGCAGAAACTCCAGAATTTCTATGCTACATGAGTTATGTTGTGTTGTTTTTTTTTTAATGGTGATCTTCAGGCAGTTGCTGTACTTCTATTTAAATGGCCCAAAAAAGGTGCACGTGATATGTTTGTTAGATATTCAGCAGAGTGATTTTGTGTGAGATTAAGCATCAGATGATGCTTTTCTTAAGTTTTGAAATTCCAGGAGCTGCTCTTTTTCTTGAATAACTATGCTGAACTGAGTTACATTTTGCAGGAAAAAATCGCTACTTCACGCTTTGCACCAGTGACTTTCTAGCTATTGGTGGAGGAAGTAATTTTGCGCTTTATTTGGAGGATGATCTGTAAGAATTTTGTACTTTAGTCATAAAAACAAATTGTTGGCTTGCATTCCGTGTCATTTTATTCTAACATTTTTTACATTTCTTCTCAAGAATGCATGGATCAAGTTCAGTCTCAGAAACCTATGGAAATCCTTGCCTTGCACATTCTAGAGAGTTTGAAGTGAAGGAAGTTGAGGTATGCACGAAGCTCCCATGCTCACTTGAGCCCCTTCCCCTCCCACACATACACTAGAAGTAGAAAACAATTATCAATTAAGCGGAGTCATGTATTAGAAATAAAGGAGCCAATCAGTGATTTTCATTTTTGTGTCTTCCATGCAGTTGTGGGGCTTTGTATTTTCTTCACAGTATGAGGAAATAGTGGCATTGAGCAAAACAGAGGCACCTGGGATCTGTCATTGGTGAATATCTCTGGTGTTTACAAGATGTTAGTCTGATAATGCCTTGCTGTTTGTGTTCTATTGGATGGTTGTGTTGAGTCATAAAACCAACAGTGTCCTGCTAGTACTGGGATTGTGATGGAGAAGTTTTATGCGTCCACCCATGTTATCCAAATGTAAATATTTGCAAGGACAGTACAGTGGTTCTTCTCCTTCACAAAAATTTTCAATTTTGTGTTTTCACACTTGAAGGGTGATGGAGGAAAACCAAGGATAGAACTCGTATAGCTTGGCTATTTTTTGAGTCTAGAACGGGAATGTTAATCGGGGAGAAGGTCTTAGGCATTCATAAACAGAGATCCTTTGGTGGCTAATTTCTATTATCCATAGTTACTGTTGGCTAATTGGCTTAACGGCATTCTGCTGAAAAAAAGAGACGTTAGCACCTAGTAGGGTTCTTAATAAAATAATATGTTAAAAGTTTAAAGGATTTAAAGGTTTAACTGAGATTTAAACGAAATTGAATTGAATATAATAAAAAAAATGTTTTACAGGGAGATCCTTATTGTACAATACATACAATGGGGTTTAATTGAAATTAAAATTAAATTATGGGTAATTATTTAATTTTGAATTTTTTCTAATTTGAAATTTGAAACAAATTAGGATTACCGTCAGTTATAGAATCAAAACAACGAACTCCCTCTCTCAAGATAGCGTGACTTCCATTCTCTCGATTAATCCGAGAATCTCGCCGCTTCAACTCCGCCACGATCACCGACTGCTGTCTGCGTCTGTTCCCACCGCCCTCTCGTCCGCACAGTCCACCGCACAGCACTTGGTTTGCAGGATCTTTGCGCCTCCAGCAAGGATAGTGCGCAACCAGTTTGCCTTCTTCTTGATGGCGACATCGCAAGACGAACGTGCTTCAAGCGAGGGTCCTCCTTCATGCACACCACCAAGCCAAAATTAATTAATGGAGTGCGATATGGTTGAATCGCTAGTTTGTGTTCCGTCTGCCGTTGCATAGAATTTTCAAACCAACATAAAAACTTATCCAGCGATGTTATATTTTTTGACTTTATTCTGATCCTATTTTTTCTTCAACAGAAATTAGTCGAGACGCGATGCTCACCTTGCTACATTAACAACTTGTTTATCCACCCACTTGGAACAACATAATTAGCACGCTAAGTTGGCCGAAATTGAGGCCATTGGTTTTGATTTCCTGCAGCGGGTACCGCAATGGCATGTGAAGCAGAACATCATGCTCCAACTAGCTAGGGCCTATGACGTGGAGTCAAACACTCTCAGCAGGGGACATTCGCGTTACCGCCGAACTGATCGGCATACCTTCTTGAGGTTAGTCAAAGTTATGTAACATGTAAAAATTCTTATGCGTGGTTTTTGTTTTTCCTTTGTTGACACTGACTGATTGTTGTACACTGCTTTATTAACGCAGGGGACCCAATCTCGGAATTGCAGAAAAAAATGCATAGCATTTGGCAATTAAGAGAGAGTTTCAGAAGAAAACTACAACATAACTGTGGGACTTTGTCTTTGCCTGTCCAATGGATACCGAGCAACAGAGGATGACCTTTAGACGATACTTTATCATGATAGTTTTGAAGATGTTTCTTAGCCCCACAAGCCAGCAGACTATTTCTCCGTGACACCTCCCTCCGATATTGGATGTCTCAAACCCAAGAAGATTCCACTGGCCATATCAGATATTAAAGTGGTTGCGAGATGCGATAAGGAAATTCCAAGACAATAACCGGGAAACATGCAGCGGGTGCATGTTCGTGTTGCAACTAAATTTTAAAAACATGTACGACCTAAGGTGTAAGTCCTAATATTTAAGTTACTTGTGTATAGGTTTTGTACTTTCAGCACTTAAAGCATGGTCCGTTGCATGCATGTCAAGTACTCGAGCCTTGGATTGTTGAATGGACCGCTAATAAACTTGATAAGGCCGACCATGTTATCTCACAGGTTCAATCTCTAATAATCTCATTTTTATAATCAAATTGAATACAAATGTCATTAGATGTTCACGTTAATTTTTTTCTATCTTTGTTGTCTCGTATTGAACACACATGTTTGCATAGCCGACAAAGCAAGGAAAGGGAAAAAACAGAAGAAAGAGTCTAGACTGTCTAGTAGTAAAGCAATAAACAAGAAAGGAATGTGTAAAAGGCCCCGCAAGGACCCTGACCAATCGCCGTCTACCCAGGGCAAGACTACATCTCAACAAAGCAGATTACCTTATCAGCATCCTTAGCTGAGATGTAGTCTTGCCCTAGGTAGACAGCGATTGGTCAGGATCTTTGCGGGGGCCTTTTACACCTTTCTTTTTTGTTTATTGCTTTACTACTAGACTTTTTCTTTTGTTTTTTTTCTTTTCTTGCATTGTCGACTATACAACCCTGTGTGTTCAATACGGGACAACAAAGATAGAAAAAATCAACATGAACCTCTAATGGCATTTGTATTCAATTTGATTATAAAAATGAGATTATTAGAGATTGAACCTGTGAGATAACATGGTCGGCCTTCTTATCAAGTTCGTTAGCGGTCCATTCAACAATCCAAGGCTTGGGTACTTGACATGCATGCAATGGACCATACTTTAAACTCTGGAAGTATAAAACTTATACACAAAGTAACTTAAATATTAGGACTTACCGTACATGTTTTTAAAATTTAGGAAATTTAGTTGCAATACCAGCAACACGAACATGCACCCGCTGCATGTTTTCCTGTTCTGGTCTTGGAATTTTCTTATCGCATCTCGCAACCACTTTAAATATCTGATACGGCCAGTTGAATCTTCTTGGGTTCGAGACATCCAATATCGGAGGGAGGTGCCACGGAGAAATAGTCTGCTGGCTTGTGGGGTTAAGAAACATCTTCAAAACCACCAGGATAAAGTATCGTCTAAAGGTCATCCTCTATTGCTCAATCTCCATTGGATAGGCAAAGACAAAGTCCCGCAGTTGTGTTGTAGTTTTCTTCTGAAACTCTCTCTTAATTGCCAAATGCGATGCATTTTTTTCTACAGTTCCGGGATTGGGTCCCTGCGTTAATGAAGCAGTGTACAAACAATCAGTCAGGGTCAACAAAGAAAAAACAAAAACCACGCATAAGAATTTTTACATGTTACATAACTTTGACTAACCTCGAGAAGGTATGCCGAATACATTGCCGATAAGTTCGGCGGTAACGCGAATGTCCCATGCGTCGACCCTGAGAGTGTTTGACTCCAGATCATAGGCCCTAGCTAGTTGGAGCATGATGCTCTGCTTCACATGCTATTGCGGTACCCGCCGTAGGAAATCAAAATCAATGGCCTCAATCTCGGCCAACTTAGTGTGCTCATTATGTTATTCCAAGTGGGTAAACAAGTTGTTAATGTAGCAAGGTGAGCATCGCGTCTCGACTAATTTCTGTTGAAGAAAAAATAGAATCAGAATAAAGTCAAAAAATATAACCAAATATGTCCTTTTAATCATATAAACAATGAGATACCTTTTTACCCATTTGAGTTTGTGTTCGGCCGGTTTAAAAAACGATTTGTTGGAGCACCGTGATAATTTACTCACGCAATAGTCCCCCTTAATTCTAAGTATTTAACTCTTACAAAAGAAGCAGGTAACCTGCAGCCAAATAACGTAAATAATAGCATAATATTATATTTCAATTGATGTAACCTTAATTATTGGATCGAGATGGCACCATAATATAATACTGATGTATCAAGGCAGAAAAGAAATTATTGGTGTTGAAGATTCTAGCTTTTTTCTAATTTCTGATATGTTCCAAAAGATTTATCAAGATCAAACCTCCAAATATCCCTATAGTAACCATCTATAATTAAGATAAAAAACTAATTCATGAAAACAGATCATCAACTACGAAGGCCAACTGTCCAACCACATACTCAAGTAACGATCCAAATAAATAAGCGCAAGTTTTATCAAATATACCAACCAACTAATACCCTACTAAAGCGACCATCCAAAATGCTTACGAAAATTATTAACAAACCAAGAGGAGCAGCAAAGCCATCAATTACAACCACACCAATCATCTGTGTGAACTAGTTTCACACAATGCAACAACTTGGCAGATCCAGAAATCAATTTTTTCCTCGAAAAAAGGTCATGCCAATAAATAAATCACAAATTAGCTATCCATTTTAGGTGTACTCCGTTTTGATTATCTAGAACGAAAATGTTTACTGAACAAACACAAACCAGACAAAAAATAAAAGAAAAAATAAAAAAACATTAAATATTTTCGAAGAAGCCTTCAACATAATAACATCAAAATAGCATTCACGGTCATTGAAATAAATTCTCCCAATTTTTCTGTATTAACTTCATCTATCAAAACCAATGGCCCGATTACATACTAATGTAACTATCCAATTATATATGCCCAATATCTATGATTAAGACCAACCATTCAATCACATAATAAAAAAGAATATTTACAAAGGATAAAATGCAAAAAAGACACAGTTAAGGTTTACTTTCTCTTATGAGCACGAGATTTAGTGATAGCCCTAACCTCTTTTCTAATAGATTGGAACAAAGATGAAAGATACATGAGTTAACCTGAATATAAAAAGGCTTCAAATGAACGAATGAATACAAAAATTAGAAAGTGGACATTGTAATGTAAATTCATAGAAACCAAAATAAACGAAGTGAAAATGAATATATAATGAACACTAGAGGAAAGGGATTGACCTCGTTGCAATTAAGGATGCCTATCTTGTTAAAACTTTGAACCTGGGCTAGTGCGATTTCTCTAACTTCCTGAGGCAGACACAAAAAATAGTGAATATTGTATACTTTTTCTACTCATGCAGCTGGGACCATGAGTGAAAATTAAAAAATAAAAACATAATCAAATTTGGTTTGAACAAAACAGCCGAACATAATGATGCACCTCAAGGCTCTCAACCGTGTCTTTATATCCAGATAGTAGATATTCTCTTGCTAGAGTCCTCTTAATGCAATTTGGCGTTTGGGGTGTGAAAATCTAGTGGTCCAAGCCTGATAAGAAAATTATTTAATTTTAATTACACACCAATAATAAAAGGTTCAGGTAATTCTTTGGCTAAAGTAACAAAGGCAATATAGAAAGAATTGGAAATTGTTGTGCATGCAAAATTGAAACTAAAAAAAACCTTGCAAGACTAACCATCCAATACCTTACTAAAGTAACTATCAAACTGCTGTATTCCTGCACGGGGCGGGAAAAAATTTAAAATTTAACTGCTATATATACAAGATTATCAAACTTTTTCGACCATTCCCACGCTAAAGTTAAATCATCATGAATTGCAACAATCTCAACCAACATCATATTCCACATGCTCTAGGATACTAAAATTGCACCTAATGCTTTCTCAGTATGTATAATTACTCATATCAGCAGCAAAATCTATCAATAGTACAACATGCAACAGCGATTACGAATCGAGAAATGAACAACTCAACCCACTTACCTTGGATGGTTAGCCTACTGCTAGCGATGATGTTCGTTGTGGTCTCGGTGAATGGTCGACGAGCAGTCGGCTAATCTTCCAGGATCGGATGTCGGCTGCCACCAGTGCGACGGATATGCTGGAGATAACGGCTTCCGCGCGAGGAGAATGGCACAGCTGATCAGTTTGGCGGTGACGACTCACTTGGCTGTAGTTCGGGTCGGAGGCGAAGTTCGCAGGGGCTGGGCTGCAGTGACGGTGAGATGTGCAACGGCAACAGGGCGAGGGACTTGAGGACAACAATGAAGGACGCTTGCGAGGACAGGTTGCCTTCTGGGGTTGCAGCTTCCGGCGCACGCGGTTCTGCATCGATAGGGGTCTGTGCAGCGACTGGGAGGGTTTTTGGTGGGGGAGAAAAACCGTGAGAACCAAAAGGATTGGATAATTGGAAAAAAATTTAAAGTAGGAATAAATTAGTGGTGGGGTAAATTAAATAGCCATTAGAAATTAGAGTTCTTGAAGGTTAATTACTTAATTTATTTTTTTAATTTAAATTGGCCCAATAAACAGTCTATTGTAGTCATTATATACATACTTCATTGTTTTTTTAGCAGGAGTCTTAGTTTTTTATAAATCATATTGATTTTAGTGGCTGATTTTTAATTAACCAATTGAATCGCTAATTTGGTTTGATTTTAAAAACCATAATTTACACTATTTGTTGTACATATTTTTTATATAGTTTTTTATGGTAACAAATAAATTTTTTATTGATTATTTTTAATGCAAAAAAATATGCAAGGAAGATTTTTTATTTAAATAAATTAAATAAATATTCCATTTAAAGGAAAGTATCTTTTTGAAATCCATACAAGAAAAGCATATAATATACCTATAACATTTTCCTATAAATTATTATTTCACATTACGGAAAAACTATTAAATAAAGAAAAAGGTTGTCTGTAATCAATTATTTCCACTATTTATGCATATAGTCAATTTTGACTGAATAATATTTTTTTTTGGGTTAAAAATTCAAATAGAATAAATTTTATATAAAGTTAATAATTAAAATTTATTAAATAAAAAAATTAATTAAATCAATCAAATTATTTAATAGTTCTAGTCTATTATAACATTTTATTTATTTTTTACATTCTATAGATAATGGTGGAAACTCAGGTGCAGTCGATTTCATGTGAAGTTATAGTTAAAAACTGTTAAATGAAAATTTAGTCAAATCGGTCAAATCATCTAACGACTCTCAGCTATCAATTTTACATAAAATATATTGCACTCTAGTTTTCACCATAAATAATATTTCAACGGCGTCTTCCTTTTTTAATCTGGACTTTTTGACGGAAGGCAGACCCGTTAACGCATAAGGGAGAATTCGTCCGTACGGCAATTCTCCCTTCACCTACCCCAACCTCGACCCGGTAGACTGGAAAACGATGTCGTTTTCTGGGCACTGCATAGGGCAGCCGCAAACGATTCTCAAACTTTGAAGATATTTGGAACTGGGGACATCTAAGTCAAAATGGCGCCAAAGTCCACCCAATCTTCGCAAGCCATGAATGGCAGAGTTCTCTTCTATTCCCTCCTTCTCACTCTCCAGTACGGTGCACAGCCTTTGATCTCCAAACGTTTCATCAGGTTCCTTTGATCTGCGTTCATCAATTTTCATTTTTTATAGTTTTTTCAATTTCGTCTCAATTTTTTGCCGCTACGACGACGCGCCTTTAATTAATTGAAGTTACCATCGCTAACCGTTTATTTTGAGAACTCTCGCAAATAACACAGGGAAGTCGATTCTTGTGACAGAAGGATCTACATTAGAGGAATTGCAATTGTTGAGTTAGTATAAATTAGAAGAAAAATGTTCTTATGGGTTTTAGAAGACGAGACCCCTTTTGTATTGTATCTGTTTGTATTTTTATTGATGCTAAACGCTAGAATATGGAAGTGCTCTTAGGTCCAAAAGCATGGTTTCTGTCCAGAAGCGGGGATCCAATATTATTTAACTTAAATATTTTACTTGCTCGCAGGATTTATTCTTATGATTCAATTCTGATATATATTATTCGGTTGGGAAAATAATCTTCTTAAATTGTTAGTGCTTCTGATTGTGTATTATTGATTTTAATATCTTTATCCATAAATTTCCTTGTGCATTAACTAATTCGTTAACAACTTAGTTGAAAATGATCATGTGAAGCATGTCTCATTAACTTTTTTTCCCCCTCTTCCCACAGATGTGAGGTTATTGTGACTTCATCTGTTTTGACATGTGAGATTGCAAAGGTAACTCTTGAACTGTCTTGATTAGAAAGCCGGTACTATTCCCTTGTTCTCTTATTGGGGGAAAAACTCATTTCTTTAACCTTCTGTTTAGGTTGTGTGTGCTTTATTTTTCATGGCAAAAGAAGGTAGTCTGAGAAGAGCATATAAAGAGTGGACATTGGTTGGCGCATTGACTGCATCAGGACTTCCTGCAGCTATATATGCACTGCAAAATAGTTTGTTGCAAATCTCTTACAGGAATCTCGATTCACTCACTTTTTCAATACTCAATCAAACAAAAATATTTTTCACTGCAATCTTTACTTATTTAATACTGAGGTATGATCCTGCAGTTACCTGCCATCCTTAATATTTGGGCTATGTCTGAGAAAACTCACTTATTCAAATGTATAAGTAGAGATGCTCACTTTTATCTATGCTGTCAAGTATGTGGTTTAACTCAATAGCTGCTGAATCGATACTAAATATGCCTTCAAATTTAGAATTATTTGCTCTATCAATGACTACCTAAATATAGTGCTATGTAAAATATATACCTAGTGAATATTCATAATTGCTTACTATCTGCTTGGTTTGTGTTTTATGATTAGAACTGTTGAAGCAGATCAATGATATTCTCACTGCAATAGTTTTAAGACATTTACTGAATCTGAGGGTTTTTGTTTTAACTTATATGGAAGCACCACCCTACGTCCCTACCGAAGTACTGATATCATGTTCAATACTTCTGTGTCAGATTTATTTTATGGCTTTCACCCTAGAATTCTAGATAAATTTTTATGGTGTTTTATCAAATACAATAAAAAAAATGTTTATGGTGTATGAGGTATCTGATTATTGGGTGGTACAGGCAAAAACAATCAATTCAGCAAATTGGGGCCTTGTTCTTGTTAATAGTTGCAGCAGTTCTTCTAAGCATTCGCGAAGGCTCTAGCAAAGACTCTACTGGTGGGCATGCAGATCAAATTTTGTTTTATGGAATTGTTCCTGTGTTGGTTGCTTCAGTGCTATCTGGACTAGCTTCTGCCTTGTGTCAATGGGCATCTCAGGTCATCCATAATTTCAATTTTCTTTCCTGACTTCAGTTTCCTACATTAATGAATATTTATATTAATCCTTTCTATTCCTTGCATTACAGGTTAAGAAGCACTCATCATATTTGATGACAATAGAAATGTCCATTGTTGGGAGTCTATGTCTGCTTGCCAGTACTTTGAAATCTCCAGATGGGGAAGCTATAAGAAAACATGGGTTCTTTTATGCTTGGACTCCTCTAACCCTGGTAACGTTCTTACTGATAAATGACTTTTGTCTTACAATACTTAGAATTTCATATCAAAAAAGATAGAGAAATCCAAAATATCCCCTTGACTGTTGATTGTACTGCATGTCCCCACTCCCCAGCTGCTTATTGAATGCCTTGATCAGTTATGAACAAGATATGATATTCATACATCTTTATGCTTGGGAAAATATTTATTTATTTATTTTATGATTCTATTGGATGACTAATCTTTTGTTTTACTGTATTTACTATAATTGCACTTGCGCATTCATAAGTTGAATTTTTTAGTTTCTTATTCCAAGCAATTACTCAATATGTAAGGTGATTGTAACATTTTGGGAGTAACATTTTTTTATTACTGATGTGTGACAACTTTAAAAAGCAAAAAAAAGAGTAACATTCTTTTTTTATTTATCAGATACCAGTAATTTTCAATGCCGTTGGTGGAATTCTCGTTGGTTTAGTTACAAGTCATGCTGGTGGTGTTAGAAAGGTAAGTTTGACATAGTGATTAGATGGTACTTGGTCATTGTCATTAGTTTGCAACATTAATACATTACGATACTTTTATACTGCTATTGGTGGATAGGCAGAGGCAGTAAACGCACAAAACTATTGTAATTAACTGAGTAATTGCTACTTTAGCAACAAAAACTTATCGATGAACTTTGGATTTGCTGAACATGATGAGAATTTTACAAAGGATAGGCTGGAATATATTAGGATGAAACTCTTCATATATTGTCTATTTTGTTCAAAGGTTAGTAATGATGACACTAATTCAATGTGGTTGCAGGGTTTTGTCATCGTTTCTGCTTTACTTGTCACAGCATTGCTACAGTTCTTATTCGAAGGAGAACCACCTTCAATGTATTGCCTTGTGGCTCTTCCAATAGTGGTTAGTAGCATCTCAATATACCAGAAATACCCGTACCAGATTAAGATTAAGAAGAAGGAATCATAAAATCTGACCACCAGAGTTTGGGAAAGTTATTTACTAATTCCCCCACTTACACTATGTTGTTATTCCAGAATATCTGTAAGCATATTGTAAATGATAGAAGGCAAACATTCTTTTGAAGGCCGTCTCGGTCTCAAGTAGAATTACTATGTAATACAGAGCTCTCTTCTTTAAATATCCCTGAACTTTCTTGAATGAGGGAATCATTTTGGTCACCTGTTCAATTTTTTTTTTTTTTTTGACGGTGTGGTCACCTGTTCGATATATATCCATAGAAAAAGTGAAAACCAATGGCTATGTTACCTTTCATGAATCTTGATTAAGAAAACTACGAAGAAATAATTTACTGTTTAATTATTTTCCCCCAAGTGAAACAGAAATATTATAATTCTTGTCATGGTGCTGCAATGCATGGACAATAAGGACGGACTGATCCAAAGTTTTAATATGTTCTTGTGAGTTGTGATAGCTGAATGTTTTCCTCCATCAACTGTCATTCAGCCCTATTAAAATCCAATGATTTGACATACTACATATGTTTCAGTGAAGAGGTTTGTACGCAGAGGAAGTAAGGGATTGCCAAATGCCAATGAGTCATTAAGGTTTATATAACAAAAACAAGGTAAAGAATAAGAAGTTAATGTTAATGTACTCTCTGTATAAATAATTTTATACGTGCTCCTAATG
>NC_029787.2:129883583-129889734 GCF_000816755.2 Arachis ipaensis | reverse complement strand
ATAAAAAAATTAAATAACACTGAAAAATTCATAAAACTTTTATTAGTATATCAAAATTAAACTCTACTAGAATCTTTTGGGCTACACAAGCTGCTTCATCATGGAGGAGCCAACTCCATGCAATTTTTTGGGTACATTACATGGCCAACTCCGTAATCCGGACTCAGTTCTGCAAGCCGGGCCCGGGCCGAAAACTACCGGAGGAAAAAAAACAGCAGAGGGGCTACGATGCTCCCAAAGAAATGTAGTATTTGGGGTTTTTTCTTCTAGTCTTAGGCCCTGTTTTCAAACAAAACTGGTGATCGGGCCCGCATCTTTCAGCATTATGAGGAGGTACAAGGTAACTGGTAAGTGGAAGAAGGTTTTAAGCAGGGATTTAAGGAAAGCGCGCAGTTGTAGTTGGAATTGAATTACAGAGGCAGATTGGGATTATCGGCAACGGAACCGAAGGGTTAAATCGAAAAAGAAATCATGGCACATGTTCTAAACATTCCTCTGATTCCTCTTATACCCACTTCCTCAAACAACACCAACAACGTCCACGAAATTGCGTTCAAGACGGTCCCTTCAGCTACGAAGCTCGAAATTAAGCAGTTGCTCCAATCTTTCTACGGCTTGGAGGTTCAAAAGGTGCGAACTTTGAACATGAAGGGCAAAACGAAGCGTGTTTGGCTTGCAAAAGGTGAATCCTTGGTTGGAAACAAACCCGATTATAAGAAGGCCTACGTCACCCTCAAGAACCCACTTTCCAACTACCCCATTTTTTATCCTTCACCTGCCACTATCGTACATGACGAATACATGAAGAAGAACAAGAAGATGATGACCTTGCAGTGATAGCCAGCTTTCATTTGGAGCAACTATATACTGGTTTCAATGTTCTTCTGTTGTGATCACTTTTTCCTTTTGGTTCTTCTTTTTCAATGCTTGTGATAACTGATAAGTTCTCCCAAACATGTGAATAGTGCATTGATTTTTGGTGAAGTTTAATGATTGATTGGGATTATGCTATTCAATGATTTGTTTAGTTATTTTTCTTATTATTTTTCATTTGAACAACAAACTATATCAAACTAGCACTAAGAAGTAAGATCAGATTCCCCTATATTTGATGTGTTTCAGTGTTTGTAAGTTGAGGTTTTACAAGAGAAGAAAGGGAAGAAAAGTTTTTTTTTTTTTTTTTTTTGAAAAGATTTTTCACTCTTGAAGAGCAATTGTGAGTCCACTTTATTCTTCAAGCTCTGCCGCTTTTCCGTTTTTCTATATAAAATCCCAACTTGCAAACAACACTCAAATCATGGATTGGAAAAGCCAAACAAATATTTCACCTGAGATCCAAGCAGGGCGGAGCTAGAGGTTTTATTTGAAGGGGGGCAACATGAAAATATAACTTCAGAGGAGGCAAAAAAAGAAAAAAAAAATCAAGGGGAGGGCCCAAACTAGAAAATTAAGAACTTATGTATGAAAATTTCTTTTTTTTTTTTTTTTGTGTTTTTGTGGGGGGAGCCCCAGGCATGTCCTGAGCACCGCCCCTGATCCAAGGTTGTATAGTACATTCGTAATATTCAGAGGAGTCATTTTCTTTTGGACCACCGTATCTCCAGAATTATGTGGTCCTGTCTCATAACTTTGTTTAGAATTCAAATGGGCATCCTTGTTTCATCAACATTGATGTTTAAGTAAATCAGGAATGAATATATTTCAAGTTTCTATATTCTATGCTCATCAATATATGCATGCCATAATAATGTAACACCTGGGAATTTAAGTTATGAAGTATTGTTGTTTTATATAAATATATATAATCAGCAGCAGCTAGAAGGAATTTATTTAGTATTAAAGCAGATAGTATGGTTATTTATGTTTCCAATTTAACTGCATAGTGCTTATATTACGAATGCAAACATTATTCCCTCTCCAGCTTCATTTTTCTGCAGATATGGAGTTTTAGTTTTTTTAATTTTTTTTTTCCTTTGAACTCATCTTCTATTGTTGCTAAATATGAGTTAATGATTTAATGCTCAATAAACTATGTCCTTGAAGTCCATGAACTTGGATAATTGATGCAATGGATTCAGAAAGTAATTTCATTTTCTTATTAAGCATCTATTACTTGTTTGTGTATGCAAGTATCAAGGAACTTCTGTCTTCGGAGTCCATAATAATTTTAGGTACATAATTTAATCTATATGTTTCATACAAAAAATGGCTAGAGAAGTCTTTCTCACAAGAGATTTTTTTCTTCTTTTGTTGAAATACTTTAAGACATCGAGGTCCTTCTTCTAGGGGTTCCTTTTTGTTGAACAGGTTCTGGTGACTTTGTTACATCCTGTTCATCTCCAATTTCATCTCCTGCTGGTTTTACATGAAATGAGTTCTTAATCTTCCTCCAATTTAAACTCCAGCCAGTTGAATTTTTCGGCTTGCTGTTCAACTTTTCATACTCCCGTTGCAATTCGAAGTAGTCTTTCTGCAGTTCTATCATCTTGGACTTTACATGCTCAAGCTCTGATTTGAGTGTTTTGATGTCCATACTTGCAGATGTTTGGTTTTCATCCTGTTCAGAATTAATTCCACTTTGTTCTTGCTCTTTCTCTTGCATTGTGGCTCTCATCTTTACTTGCTCTGAAAATAGAACCTGCATGACTTGTGTAGTGTTCAGATGACAGCCATCACTCCGGTCATGTTGGCTCTAAAATATTCTATTTGATTGTAACTATATTAGATAGCATGCATAGTTATGAATTGAACCGGTTCCGGTGTGTTATACTGTTGAATTCAATCATCTAATGAAAATGGACTTGATAATCTTTAGTTCTAACTGTAGAATATTGTAATGCAATGATTATTTCATGTGTCAACATTTCTTCTCTTTAAACTGCTCTAACAAACCAATTCTGTTTTACTGCAATGTTCAGAGAATTTAATCTTTGCAATGGAAGTGTAGGCTATGAGTACGAAGGAATTGAAAATCAAGTTCTAGAGTTCTTGTAAACTTAACCTGTACAACTGTTCTTAGAGGCAGTCTATCATTTTGTGCAGCATGTGTACACCCATCAAGTGAGAGTTTCTCACAATTCATTGTTTTGCATAGTCTTCTACGGTCATGTTCTGTCAGTGAAGGATGGGTCTGCACAGAACATGTCAATATCAGAACATAAAATACTTTGTATCTGTAACACAAACTAAGAGTTGGATTGATGACCTTGAGATAGGTGTCAATGGCTCTATATAGACCGTCATCACATGTTCGAGTGTTTTCAGGTAGTAATTCAGCTAAAACTTGGAACTTAGTAATTGAAAGATTTGGATCTCTTGAAATTTCAGCTAGGTAATTGTCCAAGAGCCTGCTAATGTTAAATCTCCCCAACTTTGGTTGCTGTTGCATTTGCTGTTGTTCATGCATCAAGAAGTATTCCACAATTCGTTGCACTACATCTACGTCGTGCATAGTGCATTCATCTGAAGAATTAGGCATGCTAGGAACAGGGAAAAAGAAAGGAAAAAGCAAAATACAAAAATTAGTGTCACTGGTTGTTTTCACAAAAATGGGTTATTCTTTTGGTGTATGGGGTTGCAGAGTTGGAACTGTCATTGTGTATTAATGCCTATGTGTAAAAGAAATGGCTGCATACTCACTTGGCCATTTCTTCATTTTGATATCTTGGAATTAAAAGATCATTCACCTCAGCATCTTCCAAAACCATACTAATTCTCTTTTCCAGGTATGAAGTCAGAGCTTGCGATACAGAATACATCCTTGCCAGCTTTAATATCTGCAACAAAAATTTGCATGACACAGCTCCTTGCTGAGGGGGAATTATGCTGACTAGGTTTTCAATAATTGTCTTTTGATCCTTGCTGTGTCCTGTGCTTTCTTTCTTTCTCCCAGTAAAAATACTGAACTCTAGGCTACTTTTTCCATGACCATATCCTCTTATTCCTTCTAACTCCATATCCATTCCTGGTAGCCATCTCTTTGCATACTGCATGATACATTTACCTATGATCTCTGGTTTAGTTCCTTTCGCCCTTATTGCTGAAATGATCCGCATAAAGTGATCGATGCGGAAGTCGGCTACATCATTGAACCACCAGGTCTCTTGATTAGGCGCTGCATCTTCGCAAGTGAGTTCATCTTTAGTAGCTTTCCAAGCAATGGAATCACAACATCTTCTGACAATTTGGAGGTTCTCAGCCCATGGAGATAAAGTTTCGCAAGATTTCAGTACAGTGATGGTGTCTTTCCATGAAGCGAGCACAACAAATGTTAGGAAAGCTTCAGACTTGGAAATGAGATTTCCATCTTCTAGTTCTTCGGTCATCTCTAGGAATTCCGCTGCGCATCTCAGTGCAGCCACATTTTCTGGGTTGAAATCTATAGGGAAGCCATAGCAGAATTTTAGAATTGTTTCAAATGTCTTGGATCCACCTGGAAAATTTTCGAGGTTGAGCTCCTTGCCAGAATTCGAGATCAAAGGCTGGACTTCCAATCTTCCTAAGTAGCCACATTTTGATATCAATGGGAACTGTTACAGAGAATTAGTGTTAGTGTCCCCTGTTAGTGTTTCCTACTGTTTGGTCTTCTTTTAAGGAGGATTCTTAATCTGATATTCTCTTCTTTCTCACTTGGGGCAATTCTTTTTCTCCTATCCCAAAGGGTTTGGAGAAAAAATAAAAATAAAAAAGACAATCCAAAATACCCATACTATGAAGAAAAGAATGGTTATTAGCTGTCTAATGTCTGTAGTAGAATTGTGCACTTATGGAGATGAAGACTGGTAAAAAAGATTACTGCTGATAGTGTTAATGTTTCTGAACCAAACCATAGGTCAGATAAGAGGGAAAATTTATTAGCAACATTTGTTTATGCTATTTTTTTCTTCTTATTATTATTCCTTTTGGGTCTAAACCAATCTATGATGTTTATTTGTACCTTGTGAACATTGTAGGTGGTTTCTTGGATTTGAATTGAAAAGTCTGTTGGGATATGAGTAGTGATGAACCTGTAAAAGCCCAAATATAGGGGAGAAAATCACAAGGGAGTGATTGAATTTTGAACTATACTTAGGCATACATAAAAAAAAAAAAGTAAATTCACTTGTACATACAAATACAAATACTGTTAGCACTGTTTTTTTCTTCTGCCTAAACTATAGATACAGTATTACTATTTGTAATAGTAAAGGTACCATGAATGTTCGCCTTTGAAGCTATCAGCTATTGTGACATGTTTGTTGGGAACTACTATGCTTTTGTCTGAAGCTTGATCAATGCAATCGGTGTGACTCTGAGGGTCTTGTTGTGCTTGTGTCACTTGAAGAGGCTTCATTCTGATCCTTTTAGATATCTGCAATCTGCAGTGTACTTAGGATAGAGAGTAGACACTAGACACTTCATTGTGATGATTAAATGATATGTTATATGCTTATATCTACACTCCACATTAATGCTAAGAATTGAATATGTGGTCATTGTGGCTGTGTGGGGCTATAGTTATAACGGTTGTTGGATTGTTTCTTTCCTTCTTAAGACTCTGTCAAAACATGGTTATATATGAATAATTTAATATGAAGGAATTACGATTCAGCAACTATACACATCACTAAGTCTAGGTGTGATTTATTTTTACCTAGATTTGTTAATATCACTCACTCTTGGAAATTATTGTACCAAATCAATTACAGGGATAAAAACTATAAATAACTAACTATACCAAAATTAAAAACAAACTTAATCTTGAATTCAGTTACTTCAAAAATTCTGTGATTAAGTCAAATCATATTGGATATGATAAACCTGGCCTTTTCCCATATTGGGCCATGATGTGTCCCCCTAGGACCGTACAAACTATTTCTTCTGCTGCTGTAGAGGGTCGTGGCTCATAAGTTAATGGACATCTGTATCATAATTCATAAGCTTTCTTGGAATATATAACTTGTTTACTGCATTTATAAATTATAATCACATGATTCCCCGGCAACAAGGGAACTTCAGATGGCAAAGAGTACAGCAATTTCCTTGTAGATAAAGGAGCGTACTTAAAGACTTAAAGTGGATCATTGTACATACTACTTGTTAATAGAGAGAGTTTTTTTTTTTTTGGTGACTTTAATAGAGAGAGTTTAATACGCGAACATAAACAGTGAAC
>NC_029787.2:129870543-129883535 GCF_000816755.2 Arachis ipaensis | reverse complement strand
AAAGACCAAGTCACTACTTGCCCCCTTTCTTTTTCCGTCCTGCCTCTGCACCAAACTTATTATTTATGTAATAAACACGGAATAATATATAGTAATCAAAGCTATAGTATTTTTTTTTTCAATAAAAATATAAAAGTATAAGTAAGTAAATGGGGGAGAAGGATTGAAGTGAGAATTGAGAGAAGTTTAAAAGGAGATGTGGTCCTCATCGAGGTTGGCGGTTTCTGCTGCTGCTTTTACGTATAAATAGGTTTCGCTCCAAAACTGCTTCTTTCATGTGGAAACGTGCTGTGAACATCCATCCGTTATTCTCAATCTAACTTTCATTTCATTTGGAATTTTGGAGATTCAGATTCAGATCTCAAGAAGAAGAAGATTTTGAAGGAAAATGGCGACGGTGTCCCCTCTCGCCAAATACAAGCTTGTGTTCCTGGGCGATCAATCCGTCGGCAAAACCAGCATCATCACCCGCTTCATGTACGACAAATTCGACACCACCTACCAGGTATCGTCCCAATCCCATTCAATCTCATTCACAATTTTATTGTCTCACATGATTAAACCTTAATGTATGTATTGATTTTAATCTCTCACCGATGGAGTATTTACGACGCGCTCTTGTTGCATGTGTATGATTTTTACGTGGATCGATCTGACATTTGTTTATGCATCGCTATTTTTTAAATTTTAATCGGTCACGTTGTCTGGGAAAAGAAGCAACGAGATCATCTCTGGTGTAGTTTTGAAAGACGCGTGTTCATCAATGTTCAATTATGAAAGATCATGATTCATGAGGAGGTGGATATTATTGAAAGAATTAGTGTTTAATTTTGTACCGCAATTTTTCTGAAATTCACTGTAATTTATTAAGAGAACACCAAATTGATTGGCATAGTAGCTGCTAGGAGGAACTAAGTCAGTTGTTTGAAAACTCATTGTCACTTATGAGTTATGATGTAACCATTCTGGAAGTGAAGTGTATAGAATCGGAAGGATAGCTAGTAGTTGAAAGTTGAAAGTAAATGATTCTGAAGAAGATCTCTGTTATCATAAAAGTGCTTGTCTTTGAAATTTCTGCTGTCTTGTAATTCTGCTTATTCAGAGTAGTTATCAATATCATGCTAGGTTGCTGACAATGCTTTTCCCGTATAAATTTCAGGCTACTATTGGTATTGACTTTTTGTCAAAAACAATGTACCTTGAAGATCGGACAGTTCGTTTACAGCTTTGGTAGGCTAAATTCCTCTTCAATCATACATACAAAGTACAAATCCAGCATATTTACATTTCAAAAACTATATCACTGGTGGTTTGGCCACATGGGCATATATTCCCCCTTTATTCATTTTAATTTATCATGTTTTATTTTATTATTACTGAGCTCTGTGCATTTTAATTTCACAGGGATACTGCTGGGCAAGAAAGATTTAGAAGTCTCATTCCAAGCTACATAAGAGATTCTTCTGTTGCAGTTATTGTATATGATGTAGCTACATGCATGCATGCTTGTTTTCTTGTTTGTTCTTTTTATCTGAAGTGATTCTTAGATAATTGAAGACTTCTTCAAGAGCAATACATAATTATTTGAATACTTTCCAAACCTGTTCTCATGCAGACAGGCAATCATTTTTGAACACTACCAAGTGGGTTGAGGAGGTTCGCCAAGAACGCGGCACTGATGTTATTATTGTCTTGGTTGGAAACAAAACTGATCTTGTTGATAAGAGGTGAGCAATGAGTTGTTAAATTTGGTGTTTTGATTTTTATTTAAAAAAAAAAAATTTGCATGCATAGCTGTCTTGCTGACTTTATATATGTTTTAGTTGTACACTAATTATAACAATGGAGTCTTCATATTATGTTGCAGTTCATCTTGCTTAGTTCCCAAATTCCTGGCCGACAAATGATTATCAATTTATCATGTTCTTTCTGGTTACTATGATAGAATATAAGTGCAGTACCAGATAGATTAATAAATGCCACTCAAAATTAAGTGTTTCTTAATTCTCGCCAAATTATCATATGTTAATTATATTAATATATTTACACAAAGTTAATGTTTACTAGATTGGAGTTTCTTTTTATTTTCATTCTAGATATGAAGAAGTCTGGTAGACTATTGTTAAATATAAATTTTAGGATGGCAGAAAAACTGTTTTAGTTATTAAGGGCGTGGAATTTGGATATGTTAATGGAAGAAACAAATGGGTGGGAAGCATTGTTAATCAATTTACCAGGTAGCTTGCACTTTGTGTTTAGAATTCAAGTATGTGATTTTTCTGTAAGAAATCTTATAAGGCAATTTTGATACTTAACCAGGCAAGTTTCTATAGAGGAAGGAGAAGCCAAAACCCGTGAGTTAGAAGTCATGTTTATAGAGACCAGTGCAAAAGCAGGCTTCAACATCAAGGTGAAAATTAATGAGTTCTCCTAGTTATCCCCATATTTTTGGTTCATTAGATTGTCAAGCTGCTATTTCCTGGCATTATTCTTTCTTGCTCTTACATAGAATACAGAATATATCTCATCTGGAGTGGGTCATCAATTCACAATCAACTACCATATTTTTCTCAAGCTTATCATCTTTTTCACATGTTTGTTCATGTTTCTGCAATATCTTCTGCCAATGCATAATTGCAGCCTTTGTTTCGAAAGATTGCTGCTGCCTTGCCAGGGATGGATAGTCTTTCTTCCACAAAACAGGAAGACATGGTTGATGTAAACTTAAAGTCCACAGGGAATGCATCACAGGCAGATCAGCAAGGAGGAGGTTGTGCATGCTAGAAAGGTTATTTACTTGATGACTACTTTAATGGAAAAATGTTGCTCGAGGAAACCTTCAGTTCACTTGATGAGGGGCACAAATTGCTACAATGATATTGATATAGAATACGGAGAATGATAGTTAACTTTTCTTTTTTCCCCGTTATTTTGTACAATTAGTCCCTCGATGTAAGAATACAGATAATAAACAAGGCCCTCTAAATTATCGTTAGTTAGCTGGATGTTATTCATATTCACGAAGAAATGCATAGTATGCACAAGCGGAGAAATATGTAAAGTTGTTAACCCAACTCTGCCATTTCTTCTGGTGAACTTTTACTTGGAGTCTTGGACCTATGTGAAACAGAGTCGTCAGGTTTGACCGTTTGAGAAACACATTGACCATTACAGCTTAAATCCGACTGAAATAACAGCCGTAAAAATATATTTATATGCGTGGGATAATTATCCAATGTTTGTTTGACATTAGTTGGCTTTAAGGTTGTTCCAAAGAGACCAAGATAAAATGTTTCTGAGAACTCTGAACTTCAGTTTAATAAAGATTTAAATTAGAGAATTCGTTTCCTAATTCATACAAACTTCATTAGTCATGTACCTTGTTCGCCATACTGAATCAGAATATTTCTTTCCTTAGTACAGTAGGTAAGTGATTAAATTCACAACTTATAAATCTTATTTGAGATAAAATTTCCTACCGTGAGTTATATTAAAATTTAAAGAAAGACAGTGTTTATTGAGATAATCAATCTAATTAAATGAAGCGGCATGATACCATGTTCCACCAACCTGCAAGACATGAAGAGAGTGTGCGTTGTTGGTGCGGCGGTGTAAGCTATTCAAATTCATCGATTCATTCATTTCATTTCAAGAAGACACTTGCACATGTCCTTCTCAATCTCATCTTAGACTCCGACATCGCATGATTCCCCACCACTTCTTCCTTGTTACTATCGCTTTTGTCACCTTCTTGTCTTTCAAATATCATAGTCCTTTACATCGTACCAAACAACAGCAACAACAATGTCACACTTGATCAAACTACTACCCGAACCCTCTGATTCATTCTACCCAGGTGGTCTCTTTCTACATGCTGACACGCTTCCCAGCTCCTTCGTTTCCTTTGTTCCTTCTTCTTCTTCTTCTTCCTCCTCCTCTGACAAGGAGTTTTCCAACACGGCTACGGTTTCGTGTTTCTCTCGGGGTCCCAGAAGAAGGATCGGTTTCGAAATCTTCAGGTCGGAAGGTAGAGTTTGTGGGGTAGGTGGTGGTGGGTTCTTGTCGTTGAGCTTGTGCATAGATCGAAGCGATGTGAATCAGAGGTACGCTTCTCGAGAATCTTCTGGCGAGATTCTGGTGGAGGAGCACCATGAGAAAACGGTGTCTTCTGATTCTGAGAAAGTGGTAGTGGAAGCTCGAGAGAAAGAGAATGGATCGGGTGCTATGAACATGACCAAGCATCTCTGGGCTGGAGCTGTGGCTGCCATGGTTTCAAGGTCTTCATTCCTTTGATCTATCTCTTAATCTTGTTTGGTGATTTTAATTACTGCGCTGCACTTCACTGATTCATTGCTCTAAGAAAGCTATCGTGCATTTTACTATTATTATTTTTCTTTTTCGATTTTTGGTTTGACAAGATTGAAAGCTACATTTCCAATTGGATTGAGAAGTGGAAATCAAGTGAGATAAATGAAGTGCTGCATGCTGTTTCTCTTTGCCTGTGCATTATGATTTTGATTTGAAGATCATACACAGTTTGTTATCTTGTGTATTCTTTTTTGATTTATCAGAACTTTTGTTGCACCTCTTGAGAGGCTTAAGCTGGAGTACATAGTTCGTGGTGAACAGAAGAACCTTTTCGAGCTCATCCAGGCAATTGCAGCTTCTCAAGGGCTGAAAGGTTTTTGGAAAGGAAACTTTGTAAATATTCTTCGGACAGCACCCTTTAAGGCTATAAATTTTTATGCCTATGATACTTACAGAAATAAACTAATGAGGATGATGGGGCATCAAGAATCCACAAATTTTGAGAGATTTGTTGCCGGTGCTGCTGCAGGAATTACGGCTACCCTCCTCTGCTTGCCCATGGACACTGTGAGTGGAGATATAGATTCTGTTACTTTTATCTGTCCTTTCTTATAACTTTCTTGCTTTTGTCCCCAAGACCTCAAATTTTTCATGAGTCTGTGAAGCTATCAAAACTTTATTGATAACATAGATTCATTCTGTTAGGCTTGTTATGCTTAGAGAAATGTGATATCTTGGGAATTCAAGGCAGGCTTGTCTATGCTGCATTTGTTGGTTGCAGATAGATATGCTGCAGTCATAGAGAATTATAGATTGTAGTTACCACGAGTACTAATTTGTGGGAAAAAAAAAAAAGGCGGTTGCTAGCACAAAAGCACCAGTTCAATCCGGTTCTCTTTTGAATAGGGTGGTGTTGTGTTAGTTGAAATTGGTTTTTAATGACAAATGTGTTTATGTCTCTTTATCAGTGTCTTTAACAACCAAGCAGACTACATGTATTCATATACATCTGTGTCTATGTGAATGTATCTCGTTGTGTCTGTGTTTTCATTATTCTAAGAGAGTAAACAGCCTAGATGTTCAATCACACTCTAATCTGCGAATCTATTTCATAGTGTTACAATTTCCTTTAATTTCTTGCTTAGTTGTAGCTGAATTCTAAGAGTGATTTCTTTCAGATCAGAACAGTAATGGTAGCACCTGGCGGTGAAGCCTTGGGAGGTGTAATTGGTGCCTTCCGCCACATGATCAAAACTGAGGGATTCTTTTCTCTTTACAAGGGTTTAGTACCCTCTATTGTTAGCATGGCACCTTCAGGTGCCGTCTTCTATGGTGTTTACGATGTTTTAAAGTCAGCATATCTTCATTCACCTGAAGGGAAGAGAAGACTCCAGCATATGAAAGATGAGGGTCAAGGGCTGAACGCTTTGGAACAACTTGAATTGGGTACCATTAGAACTTTGTTGTATGGTGCTATTGCTGGATGTTGTTCCGAAGCTGCTACATACCCCTTTGAAGTTGTGAGGAGACAGCTTCAAATGCAAGTTCGGGCAACAAGGTTGAACCCGATGGCAACTTGTGTCAAGATTGTTGAACAAGGAGGTGTTCCTGCACTTTATGCTGGACTAATTCCCAGCTTATTGCAGGTATGATCTCTTATGGTGCACATTAAATTTAATTGAATTAGTAGTTAGGAAAATTGAGCAAAAAATTAGAGTTAATAACTTAATATCACTCTAGTCTTGAATTGTTAACCTCGTTGTGAAAGTTGAGTTTTGAATCTTAGCCCATGTGTGTCAAGCTTTTTTCATTCTTGTGTTTTGATATTCATTGTTTATGAGTTTCAGGTGTTACCATCAGCTGCTATTAGTTATCTTGTTTACGAGTTCATGAAGATAGTTCTGAAAGTAGAATCTACATAGATGATTATGGCAACAATTCAAGAGCCAGATATAGTTTGAAATATGAATACAAGTAGTACTACATTCTTTTCCCTTTTACTAGATGTGGGAGAGAATCAAAGATGTCTCACACAAACAATTAAGTGATGTTTCCTTACATTTGGATATTTTGTTGTTCTTATACGGGTTACTTCATAATCATATGAAGAAAACAGGAGAGCTTTTCATCTTCACAAAAACACTTGACCATCTCCTTCACTAAATATGAGATGCTGAGGGCTTCTCTATGTTGAGTATAAAGGGCTACTTTTTGTTTTACAAGTAGTATAGTTTTAATTTTCTTAGTTTCTTAAACAAATATACACTTTTTTTATATCTTAATAGGAAGAACTCATTATTTGAACTCATTATTTAAAAACGTCTCTATAGTTTTAATAAATTTACAAATTACAATTAGATCTTTATACTTTTTTTGCTTTTTAATTAGATTCTTAAACCATTTTAATTTTTTTAATTAGATCTACAAAGATAAGTGCTAAAAGACCAACAAATTTTATAATTTGTAGTCATCAATTACCTTTTTTCTGGATATTAGTTTTCTTCTCTCCTTAGGGTCCACTGTCCACTTCCATCTTTAACACCTCAATTTTTACCTCTTTTTAAGCAAAAAATTAAGACTCAACTTTAAGTATTAGTGTTTCTGATATGATTGATTACACTTTCTGATTCATCTGATGGTAACAACTCTTTATACAAAAGGAGATTTCGACTTGAATCAAGACCCAACTTTAAGCATTAGTGTTTCTGATATAATGGTTGATTACACTTCTGATTCATCTGATGGTAGCAACCATTTATACAAAAGGGGAAAGGCACAGTCCAAAAAGAAAAGAAAGACACACAACTTGAGAAATGAAGAACTGATTGATGTAGAGATTCAGCCAGCAGCTGTTGTCAATTTGGTTAATAACCGAAAGAAGATAAAAGAAACAAGAATAACCGGCCGTTGTCAATTTTGTTAGAATGATGAATTCAGAGAATAAGAAGCAAAGGGAGGTGAGGTCAAGAGAGTGATGAAATTTGCTCGAGCCAGTGGCACCGACGATGATGACGACCTTGTCCTTGCGGCGCATGTTCATGTTGCAAGTGTGAGGAGTGTTGAAGTTAGTCTCAAATCAAAGAAAGCAAGGAAGAATGACGAGTTTATAAGATAAGAAACCCATTAACTTATACATTAAGGTTTTGAGTTGGATGTGGTGTCATCTCATCTTATGTTTTCACGCTTGATTCCTCCCGAAGTCTTCCTGATGGTTGGCCCAACAGCGCGGTTGAAGGATGTGTCCATGCATGCGGCGGGGTGGCGTAAGAGTAAGTAGAGGGAGAGAACAACAAATTATTGTTCCAAAGAAAAAGAAAATCTGCTATTTCCGATAACAATGTGGTGTATTTACAAGAGTTGGAAAATAATTTGAGTGTTGCTAACGATCTGTTTCCTTTTCACAAGTCATTAATATTTAACAGTGACAATGCTGAGAAATGGTTAGATCCCATAAAAAATAAGTTTAAAGGCAAATTAATTGAACAAAATAAAGTACGAGACTTTTTGGAATTATGAATTGAGTGTAAATGGATCTTTTAAGTCTAAGCGTGACTCTCGGGGTAACTTTAAATGCTACAAAACTGATTTTGTTTTGAAAGGTTTTACTGAAAAGATGATGTTAATTATAAAAGGTGAAAATTCAGGTGCAGTGAAGTTAACTGCACGTAAAGTTGATAGTTGAAAAACGTTAAATGATTTGACTAAATGTGATGATTTAACTAAACGTAAAGTTGACTACATCTGAATTTGCACCATTATAAAAATATTTTTTCATTGATTTTTAAAAAAGACTCTTTAAGAGCACATTAACACCAATATTATAGTTGTTAATTGTTTAACTAAAAAATTACTACCTAAAACATTTATTAGTCATGTTTAAAGAATAGGTATTATGAATTTATAAGATCAATGTATGTTTAAAGAAGTTTGTATTGTATGAATATTAATATTTTGAGCTCAAATGAATTAATGTTTTTGTGTTATCTAGTTTTTCAATTTGTTGTATAAATGATAGAATTAGAATAATCAAGTATTGTCTTACAACAAAAAAAATGTAACTGACTTTGTAGTATATATAAGGGATTATGTTCATTAAGTGTGTTAGTTCTATTTTTATCATGATAAAACTATGCATGTAATTGTTTATAAATATGCATTATGATAAATATATATTTTAAACTATCAATTAAAATAATAACACATGGATTAATAAGCGGAAGAATGTAAGAAATTATATTATATTATATTTTATGTCATTATGTGTGTGATGTATTTTATTTTGTTAATTTAAAATTTTTAATTAAATAATAAAATAAAAAAATTTGTGTAAATATTTAAAATGTAATTAATTTGATTGAAGTTGATTTTTATGAAAAAAAAAAACTAAAATTCAATTTTTTTTAATTAATAAAGTCTTTGTTTTTTATTTACTATCAATAACTTAATTAGAAAAACAAAAATAAGAAGGCAAAGGAATAATAAAGTGAATTCTTTTTAATATTATTATCATCATGGATTAAGGTTAATAACTCTTTTTATTTTTATTTGTGATAATCATAAATTTTAAAATATTTTTGTGAATGATGGTTTATGATATACACTATAAATTATATTGAACTTACAGACTTTTTGCCTCTCACAAATTTGACGTTTGGTGATGTTAATGATATTGTAAATAATTTTAAGAAAAAGTTTAGGGGCAATATTTTTATTAAATATGACTAGCACTTAATTAATAAAAAATAAATAATTTTATACTATTAAATATAATTTTATATCATTAAAATTTATGAACCCTGTCGCTCTTCTAATTTTTATCTTCAGAAGTTCCCTTCGTATGAGATTGATTTGGATTCTCCGTGAATTTTCTAAAGGCATGTTTTGGTTACTAGTTGTTGACACATGCATGATAATAATAATCTAGTTGGAGAGGGAGCTGTTGCAATGGAATTTTTAACGGTTGAGGACTACTCTCCTTAGAAAATGAATATGGTGTATTTTATTTAAGGTTTAGTGTATTTTTTCTTTCTTTTGCGTGGATTTAATTATTCTGTTCATACGATGTATTGTAGAAGATGATACAAATTTTTAGAAAATAATTATAGGCTAATAACGAGCGTAATTTGTGAATTTAAAATAAATTTTTAGGGTTTAAATATTTTTATAATATAAAACTCATCTGTTATGGGTAGAATTTTAATTTTGATTTTTTTATAGATAATTTTGTTAATTTTATGAATATTTATAAATAAAAATGATAGCTTTTTCTATTTTTTAAACGCGAACATTAACATTGGGCTTAAAATTTATGCTAACATGAGGCGTTTATTGGGCTTAAACCTGACGCTAACTACGTTATATATAAAGGGCTCACATTTCACTCTGGACATAACCAATCCGTTGATCCCTATATTGGGCTTCTTCTCCCATCACACTCTTGGACCCGTTTATCGTTTTGGTCCAATATACCTTTCTTCTCCTTCCATGACCAAAATAAAAAAAAAAATCATCAACATTCGTTAAAATTTCCCGCGAGTGTACGGCAACCCATACCGTTGCCACCGCGACGGCTGCGGAAACGACCCCCGACAGCCGGCGCACAGTCGCCTCCGAACGCTGCTGCTGCATTCCAAAACCCTAGCGCGTTTTCTCCATAGAGTTGCATAGCTATTTCGGAACGCTCTAGGCTTCACTCCGGAAAGTTCATCGTTGTGCTGCTCCAGTGCACCGTCGGAGAATTCGTCTTGGCATGGAAGGTTTTTCAGAGGAGCTGTTGTGGTGCTCCAGGAGGATTCTTGGAACACTTTCGGCATCAAAATGGCAGCAGGTTCCCTCACTTCCCGTTCCCGTCTCATGATCACTGAACGCAAGGTATATTTTTTATTAAGGGGGAAAAAAAAACTTGTTAGAGAATTGAGAGTTTTAAGTTAAAGAAATTTCATATTGCAATGTAGTTAAGATTCAAATATGATTTCGTTGCTATAAAAGAGTATACCTTGTTTTGTTGGCTTTGTAGGTGAAAGCGCTGCATTCCTTTGTTGGGGTCGGAAGAGTAACTTCATTGTATGATTTAAAAATGGCAACGTGAATGAGGGTGCTGATGAATTTGAAAAACTGGGAAGCCCAAAATGCAAATGATGATGCTAGAAATTTGGTTGAGCCTACTTCGAAGTGTCTTCCATTTGAGGCTAGATAGCACCTGATATCAGTTTCTTCATATTCCTTCAAAAGCAGAACGAGGTTTTCATTTTTTACTTAGCTTTCGGGCTTGACCTTCAATAGACATACGCTGTCCTTTTTCTTGGTTGTATTTGTGTTCAAGTTCATTTTCTATCCTTCTCTTTTATATAGGTAGCATCTCACAATAAGTACACTAGTGCTTCCACCGTGCTTTCTCGTCGTGGAAAGGCTTGTGGAGCATTTCCAGAGTTGGACTAAGGTATCAATTAGGAATGAGGAGTGCAAGAGAAGGAAAACTGGTAGAGGAAATTATCAACATGTCCTTTCAGAACTACAAGAAGTGGTTAGTTGCAGACTCCTTTTGTTGTTGATGACAATGCCGGATATGACAAAAGGGTTTTCATGGTTATTATGGTTGCTTCTGTTATTATCCTTGTTCATTTGTTTTTCCTTTGTTGTAGCCTCTTTGCTCCACTTCCTGTGTTAAGCTTCTCTTTCAGAAAAAAAGATATAGTTATAAATATGAAGGTGCAGAAAACCAAGCATGCCAAAACTTTTTATGACAAGAAGGTAATATTTTCTTATTTTGAACTATTTAACCCTTATATTTGTTTTCATATTCATTATTTTCTGATATATTTTATTTTTGCCTCTAGAATTTTTTAGCTGCCGTTCTATTCTGTTGTCTCTCTCAGTGTGGATGATAATGTCGAGTTACGTATCTTAGAAAGCTTATTTTTGGACCGACTTACATTTTACTTAGGTAAATATACCCTTGTGAGTTATGAAATTATTCAATAGATTTGTGCTTAGTAACTAAACTGGTAAGCTTTAAATTAAATTTATTATATTTGGAAAAGAATTTGATATGTAGTAATATCCCGTTAGTAATTTCATTGTTATTTTAAAATGATCTTATATTAGCTTGAAAATTACTATTTTTTCATTCTATAGATTTGTTACTAGGAAATTTGAGAAAAATGCAGATAAGCCAAAAGAAACGATGTGGCTACATATTTCACAGAACAAGGATTTCAGAAATTTGATTTTTGGACGGTCAATATTATTTTATCTTTAGATGTGTTTCTTTCAATGTTTTTATTGTAAAGTGGGTAAAGTCATGATTTTTTTTTACTATCCTTTATATTTTCCCTTATCAATTTTATCACTATATATGAAAGAATGGAATAAATTATGAAAATGCTCTGCTTTGCATTTTGACCTAGATGTAAAACTCACTCACCCGGACATGCACTTTTTTCCCTAGTGATTCTCAATTTGCAAATCCAAACAGGTTGTTTCTTTACTTGTGTTGAAATTCATTTTGAAGTCCAAATTCAAGTCTTCTCTAAATTGAGCCCTTTGAATTGATTTTTATATTTTGGACATTCAGGAGGCTTTAAACAGCTCATAATTATCTTTGCTGACGGATTACTAGTTTAGGCAAGGGTTCTGATCTGTATTTCATTTGGTGTGTGCATGCTGGTTTTCTTCAGTTTCACAAGTGCTTGGATTCAGGCATAATTTTAAGTTCAAGAGTGAAAGTAATTCTTTTTCCCCATTAAACAGGTGAAAACTGAGATCAAGCTAGAGAAGAGAAGGAAGGTTTTGACCAGAGAATGGAAGAACTGATGCAGCACAGAAATTGCTGATCAGAATGTGTTGGAGAAGGGTCTTGAGAAGAGGATAGAAGAGCTCTATGTTAGGTAACACAGGTAACTTTCACAATTTCCTGTTTTAGTATTTATATATTACACTACTAATATGCTTTAAATTGTTCTGAGCTTCTGATTGTATGCTTCTGTTTTTGTCTGTTTATGGACCAAATGCACTGAAAAAAGATGGTCATAACCGCAGTCCCTTCCTTGAAGATCTTATGAAGTTAAATGTATATGTTGTTCCTTATTGTTACCATATGAATCAATCTATCTTTTTATTCTCCCCTTCTCATAGGTAATTTTTGGTGTTGATTTGGAAAATCTTTCTTGATATATGACTTTCATGGTGACCAATTTTTTCATTGAAATTTTTAGTGCCTATTTTTCGTGAGGCTCATTTTTTTTCCATTCCTTGCGTTCATGATAAATTAAAATAGTTGAGTATCATTTTATTTATGTTGATTTTCTATGTTAATGCTAGGGTAAATAAAGCTTGGTTAAAATTTCTGCTTTCAAGACGTCCGTATGAATGGGATTATCATACTATTGACTATTGAGCATGATCTATTGCTATCTTGAAGAGAAAAAACTATTGAGGTGGGTCCTTTCTTTTTCTCTTTTAGTTAGTACCTTATGAGTTAAAGAAGTTAATCCCTTAAATGCAACGGAATTCTTCGAACAATGCAATAATTATGCAGGGTTGAGAAGCAAATATGACCAGGTTGTTCTACCTTTTTCTTTCCCCGGTAGGCTACACTACTTTCTGATGCTAATTTTAGTTCCCTAATGTGTTAATATATTATAAAATTTTAATTTTAATACATTAATAATTATATTATTCTTTCA